>NW_019211454.1:22077108-22151160 GCF_002443255.2 Varroa destructor
TATATGAACAGCTGTCGTCTCTCAAATGCTATGATTTTGTATTACTTACCAGTACATAAGTTACGAACGCTCTGTCTTGTGTTCTACCTAATGATGATAACACTGTGATGCCAGTAACTTCTTCCGCCTAATTCTTTAAACGTCTGCGCGTCTGATCAGCAATAGCTACTACAGCCACACATTGGCTGGTATTTCAGCGCTGGCTATCCGAAAGCAAGCCACGTTTGTGTTTCTCTCAGCGTGAGCGGCCTGACGAAGGCCCCAGTAGCGTTATTCCAACATCACCTACTACTGGAACGCCTCCAGCAACGTATATGTACATGCAATACACCGTTTACGCACTGCTCCTTTTGTCACCAGCACAGGTGATTAGAGGTAGACGTGATGGTGGCGGCGGGGATAGCAATAGATAGAGTCAATGTTAGCGCACTAAGTTCCCTGTTGTGGCGACCATCCACTGCGATGCTAGCTAACAGCAACCCAATTACTGTTTTTGGCTTCGTTGAGCTATCGTAGAACAGAATTTAGTGACCAAGCACCCACAGCGTTTCTGTCTTCTACCACTCTGGCAACGGCAACGCAGCCAGGATACTACTGGTTCGTATTCGCGATCGTGGTCTTGGTCTTCCGTTGGTCTTTAACGTTTTCTTTCTAGCTTCTTCTTGCGTCTCTATCTACCGGCTCATTCGCCACTTTTGAAGGCACACACGACAACTCTGCCAGCCTGAGACACATTTAGGCACATACAGAAATAGATTCACTCCTAAAGCAAGCGAACAGGCACGGAGGCGCGCCCTTGAAGCGACTGCGCGCTCTCAGTAGCTGCAACGTCTACGCTGGCGGTTGAGACTGTAGCTATGGATATGCTCGTACTATCATTGCTAGTAGCGATGGGCACTGCTTTATACAGCAGCGGTCCTGCAGCAGACAAATGCAAGAGGGCTGAGGCAATATTCAACAATATTCGAGTGGTCTGCAGCATCAGCGCGAACAACCGCCGACGTCTTTGGCGACTCTTGCTATTCCGAGCACTGCTATTGGTGCTAATACAGGTTAACCAGCATGAAAGAGCTAAGAGCGAGGACAAACAGCACACACACACGTGCGTAGACACACAGGCCTACCATGAATCTTCCTTCTAGAATATTGTCTAGGTGACTAGCGGGACGACAACCAGAAATGGCACCACGAACAGTATAAACAACAGACAGATAGCGAAAGGGGCAGGCAATATTGGCGGTAACTTCGCTAATGAGCACTGAGCGGCGGTCAGACACGTGCTTCCACAAGTACCGGTTGCAGCAGCGCCATCTAGCAGACGGCAAGAGGTATGTATGCGGTCCGTAGTCGGCGGAGATAGACCCGATTCAAGCAAAGAGGCAAGCGTCGTCGGCGGCAGCAGCAGAGTCGGCAACACAACGCGTCATCATCACGATCGCCCAGTACGACCACTGCAAAAGCGCCACGCTAGCATTGTCGGCAGGCGCCACAAAGTAGAGCAGCTGAGTGGGCTGAGTGTGACCAATGGCGCTGTTATAGCAGTGAGAAATAGGAAGATCTAGGATGCAACTTGTTGGCAATAATAAAACTGTTGAGCGCGGTGTGTGACAGGCATCACATCAGCGTCGTCTTCTATCACCTACGACTACTCCTACTCTTTGTTTTCTTACAGCCCTCTCTGATTAAACTCACTCGCCGAGCGCCTTGGCCGCCATCCCTTGCTCCTCGACTTCCTCCTTTGAACGCTTGCTGTTTCCTAGCTTACGCAACTTTGATGTTTTGCTATCCCTTTCCTTGGCGATATTCCGCCAAAACTATACGACGATCGGTAGGCCAAACACATTCATCGTTTCATGTCGTACAAGAGAGGCCTGTAGACGGCGGCTCACGGTGGGAAAGCAGCAGCGACTCACGATGAGAAAGGGACCCACCTATAGAGGGGCCTGTGCTTACCTCAATGATCGGAGAAGGAGTACGATGCCAACAATGATGCCCATGCAGACGCGAAGGGAAAGGGCTAGCGAGCAGATGTACTGCATGCAGGCTGAAGGTCGTTTGACTTCAGACTTCTGTGCATCGACGTCGCGCACGAACGAGGATAGCCTGCCTAATAACGAACGACGTGTTCCGAACCTAAAGGCCCGACAAGGGTCAGTGTCGGTAGAGAAGAAGGAATATTGATCGGTTGACGACATAAATTATTCTTTGTCGATTATATATTGGAGTGCAATTTTATTTCAAGAAATTTCATCGAGTGGCAGACATGAGTTTGGACGTCACTCAATTCTTCAATAACACTACCGTAATTTCGCAATTTTTATACAACTTCATATTATGTTAAGCTCTTAAGAATATTTGCACTCGTTTACGAATCTCAGTTAGCAACCTTAACATCCACTTACCTTTAATTAGATCATTCATGCAACGACGTAACACTAATTTACGCTCCGAACTAATACCGTGACTAGTTACACATTAGAGCATAAGTATCGTGTACACTGAAAGATTTTGGTAAATTTTCAAATGATTCAAAGCTAATAAGACAACATGCCCATCACAACAGCTACTTAGTGTTCTTAGTCGTACATCCTAAAATAATTCTGTAGCTGTCTTAACAACCTATAACAACCTTCTCTGATCCGAGCTAAGGCACTGTTGTACAGAACGCTACGATACGTTAATTTTCAACCAAGTTAGACCACGCTTGTCCCCGTCATATAAGTTACACTGCTTCAAATAGAGCATGCAGTAGAAACTCTGAGTGAATCTATTACTTTCTAAATCCAGTTCTCGGATTTGGCGTTTCTGCGATCAGCACCGTTGCCATACAAAGTTGCATCCGCCCTGCTGGCGCTTAACAGAGTTTAAGTTATTCATGGCTCTTCAATTCACACTTTCCTTACAGCATACAAGAAATGCACGAACTTCTCTCGTTTTTTAATAGTCATTTATAGCGAATCTCTGAGGGTGCAGGGTGCGTTCGTCCCGTGTCTTTAAACAATCTATAGAGCAAAAAATAATACCACATGTTGGAAAAGTGAATGATATATAGGCAGATTTAGCTGTTTGTTTGTTGTTTAGCCGAAGACGCTTAAATTAATAATAATAGCGTAATAGTGTTTAATGCGCTGATTCTCTAGCGCTTTGCACCGTATTGTGGTAACAGGAAATGTGTGTACGTCTTATCGAATTGGAGTGTCTATCTATAATATTACTATTATCCAGTATTTAGTGGTGTATAGTGCTTTTACTGAAGTAATGTGCTGTTGATTTTTTTCCTTTGTTAAGCGGTCAATGACGACTTCGTCTTACATGCGGTGTGTAGGGTGTTTGGTAACATTTTTGTAAATGTTAAATGGCCGTCGGCGTTGCCAGTTGACGGCAAAGCCAAAATCATTTACTTTAGAAACTAATCGCGGTTGAGCCTTTAATGAAGCGAACCAAGACGCACGTTTTACGTTTCTGCTTATTGGAGCTATATATAAAATTCCCATCACCTTTTGTTGGTTCTATCAGCAGACGGGTAATTTCAATGGATAGCTCCAATGTAATCCATTGCGTCTTTACTAAAATCGGCTTCTACTGTTACTTTGTGGTTAATTCTTAGGGGTTGTTTTGCCTTCTTTGGCCGCTTTTTACATAACATCGAAGGGCATAGCTAGTTGTAACTCTTCGCGGTGGAGGACGGTATTACACATCAACAAAGAGTGACCCACATATTGGAAGGAAAGTGTGTGAAAAAATGACTACCAATCCAAGCGAAACGAAGCAGAAAACTTTCACCATAATAGGTGTGTTTTTTTATTTCGTTTTGGTCTTGGGCAGACCGTAAGGTGGTTAAAGGGCAGCTGTCATTGAAGTTAGATTGAATTGGGGGAAGATTTAGAAAACGGATTTTCCCCCAACAAGCAGATTGTTGTAGGTCAGTCGGCATGGAGACGCTTGATGATGTCGAGTTCAAGACCGGACACTGGAGGAGGGATAGTTTCCTAAATATAGCATGAGGCGTGGGAATATTGCCGACCAGACGGCGATGCGTGCCAGTGTGTATGATCTCCTTGTTGGCTTAACTAAGAAATCAAGTTTGATACCCACGCATACAGGACCCCCAGAAATCTTCACATATCTCACCTCGCAAGTAGAGCGCTCAACGGTGCAGAGCTTATTCAGTCAACCTATGTCGAGCACATCGTAATTCTTGTGTTGTGTATTGAGTTCCAATAGCTTCGCTACCTAGACTATGATTTGAAGTTAAGAGAAAGGCAAAATATCGAATGACTGTTGATTCACCGAGAAAGAACAAAGATCAGTGAATTAAATTCAGAAGAAAAAATTACGTAACAATAGTAACGACGATGAAAACTATTGTGCCTTGAAGAACAGGCTCATACTAGGGCGTGCATTCGCAAATACCAAGTAGAACACCTTAAATCGTGTATAAGTTTAGCGGTGTTTTGTTACTTTGTATAGGAACGTTGCTGGACGCGCCACAGCGGTAGCAGACAACAAACAACACTTAGTAGGATACGAAATAATCCGACACAGTAGGGCACACCTATAGCGGCACATCGATGGAGCGCCCAAAGGGTATGTCTCAAGTAGGTCTACTAAATAATACCTTCACTTCCTATTTATAACAGTATTTTTGCAAATATTATAAACGTTTGCGTTGATCTAGTGCCGTGCGAACGTTGTATTTTTGTTGCAACTACTCAGCTAAAGAAAGGCTATGTTTTTGACATAAGACGATGTCAGGCATATATCCTGTGCGAGCCATATGTATATACATATACACACACCTCTCTTTGACAACCTGGTGATACACTTGCTTAATCTGGCTAAACGAATCAACTTATTTTTACCATTATGCGTTTACCGAGGAGCTAATTGAAAACTCAATGTTGATACAAAACTCTGTGACTACCAAAGCTTCAAACAGCAAAATTTGACTCGTGATATTTTGAGACCCTCTTTATATGGAGCCAACCATTGCCGATGGGTCAACTTAATTCAAAAGTCCCAATCCGCCTATGCAGATGAGGTAGTGCTCGCAAAAACATGCAAAATATGCACTTCCGTCATGGACGGCAAGTGGTTCTTTCGACCAGTTCGGGAAGAAAAAGTCCACTAGCATGAAATCGTTAATGAAGCGCTTAAAGATATGTGTAATGATACGGACGACCTTAATTTCCCGCCGAGCGACAACTTTTCTGCGGTCATCGTATTACTGCGGACCTTTTTATGCGACTTAACTAGAGCTGCTGGAGTTTTTATTGTAGGACTTCTAGGAAGGCAAGATCTGAAGGGCTTGACTTTGGCCAGTTATTTATTTAACATAATGAATCCGACCGGATATTTTCTAGGTACGCCTAAGTTACGTGAAAAAAGTTATCGAACGTTATTACTTCCTTTGAGCATGTAGAACGTAACGGCAAGCATTGCTGTCCACAAGATGATCTTATGTTACGCATATTTGACAAAACTGATTTCATTAAGCACAGTCCAAAATTGATATATCGTCAATGCGTGACGCTGCGTCTAATTCGTTGATAGACCCCCAAAACGCTATTTGTATGTGCGGATTGTTGCATCGTGGAAAGTGGTGATTAATCAACTATGATTACATATCGTGTGAATGTAATACGATTTAATTTCGGCAAACTTAAAATAGGTTTAACTAACTAGCAAATTAGGCCGATCGGAACGTTGTCATCGTTTTATCGGAATTAAGAAATTGGACATGCGGCTTGGGTTTACCAATAGACCTACATTTTTTTTACGCCATTATTTTAAAATACGAAAACTAGTACGAGGTCGAATTTGATCTTGTTTGAAACTATTGAACTATTTGAACTTGAAACGATTAAGAAGTTGACTGGAGAGCAAGTTGGAAGAACACAAAAATCTTAAAAAGTAAGTGAAATATGACCAGATAGATTCACATCTCTTATGCTTATCGTTAGTTTATTATATTGTTCAATGGCATTGATTGTTTCTGAGTCTTTTTATTTGTGCCAAAGAATTTCGCAGGCTCCTGTTGGGCTCTTTATTAATTTTTAATCTTTGGCTTGATTTTCGTATTCACTTATTCATAATCACTTTTTTAAATGCGTTTCTTATTTTACGAAACGACGTGGTCGTCACATTTCGAATAAAGGCACATATATTTCAAAACTCAAGATCCATATAAGTTTCCACCTAGGCAAGACTACTGGATAGCAAATAAAGGGCGTTCCAACGGTACATAACACTAGTCTATTAGCAAAGTAGACTGGAAAAATGGAAAGCACTAAACAAACCGTTAATAGTTTCTAGCCATTCCAATAACTTCCTCTTAACTTTACATTAGTGGCTACCCTACAATAGAACTACTTGTACATTGATAGAACCTGGTTTGTCCCTTACATTGCGGCTATCGACTAATATATCATATACTGCTAAGACCCGCTGTAAAAAAAATTACTCACGTTAGAAACTGAGTATAGGTGATTCATTGTAATACTTACGTAGTAGACTCTTAGGCCGTCATTCGATGATCGAGCGAAAAGTTTCTATACTCTGAAGGCCAAATGTGCCAAAAGAAAGATATGCACTCCATTTATTTTTGGGCTTGCTGATGTTGCCAAACGTCGACTACATGTCTGTCTAAAGATCGAGCATCTTGATGCTACACACGGATGTTTTGATGGACCCTGTGTGGTACACTAACGTTCGAGATTAATGTAGGTGAAACGCTTTAGTTTAATAGGTGAAACGCTTGGGTCCAACTATTAGAAATCCGTTATGAGCGAAAGTTCGATGTTTTTTTCTGATAGATGGCGCACTCGCTCAGTAAGAGAGGTCATGCCCCCCTCGTGTACTCAAGGTATACGATAAATGAAGCCTACCTAGTTGTTGTCAATGGCAAAGCCGAGTAGCGTGATTTCCAGCAACGACTTAACTTTCCTCGGCTTGTGCTCGTTGCCATATCCATTTCTAGACAGGCAGCATAAGTTGTGTTCATATCTTTTTTGCGTTGATTCTGCGCCTACAATCAGTAATCTAATCCATCATGGACGGTAGATAGCGTCTGTTCGTCTCACCGATTTTTGTATACATATTTATCTTCTCTGTCCTGCTCTTCGTCTGTCTTCGTCGATGTTTACATATGCGTGGCGGCACACGAACAGACGGACCGTTATTCGGCTAAGGGATGGGCGGGTCTTTATCCAAATCAAAGGTCTCGTCGTACTTGCCAAGCTCAGAACAATAATAGAGGTATTTGCAATGGTGATAATGGCGGTTGTGGCAGTACAGCCGGGCAACAGAGGACGCAGTTTGCCACGTCAGGGATTCTGGAAGACGACCCCTTCGAGGGGTCAAAGTCTTAGCGAACAACAAACGACGGGTAGTCCAGGTAACGGATATTTCCGTCAGCCCGCCAGCCACGGAACTCTTTCGGCCAGTTCCCCCCCGGTTGTCGCCATCGTGTTACCAAACCACCCTTTGCGCACGCTTCTTCTCAGTGCATCTCTAGTGTAGGATCTAAACCCCCTTTGAGTAAGCTCATTGCTGAACTACGGATTGCCTAGCTGCTCTGTTGTTCAGCTTCTCCTCAGGCCTTGTTCGAGGCCACTCGAGCCCCTGCCCTGAATTCGGTACCCTGTTCCCAGCATCGATCGGAGTCTCACGTTGGAGCGACGTTAGCTACTATATTTAAATCCCCCCCTGCCCCAAATGCTACTGCTATCTTCTCCACCGCCATGCTGCAATCTAATCAGAGTTACTTGCGTGTCTAGCTCCCAACATCCAGGAGCTAAGCTTGAGCAGCTACGAACCGATGCGATAGCCTCTCTGTATAGAACTTTGGCGGAAATTGTTCCAGCCTCTGTTGCAGTCCCTGCTGTAGTTTCTGCACTGGTTGCCGACACTGTCGGCAACAGCAGCAGCCGGGAACCGCACAACAGGCAGGTTTCAGGTACGCGAAGCCGTACAGCGCCACGTCGAATCTAGTTAGAACGCGTACGGTAGAAAGAGGCATGCGCGATAACGGCGAACGAACGCGTCGCATGATTTTTTTTCGGGTCGGTTGGCCGGTGACAGAGCACTAGTTGCAGTCGTCCGCGACGCTGCTGCTGTGTCTACTATTGATCGTCGCGCCCCGACGTCATTAGTAGCATTGTGTTCGACAACACGTGAGCCAAAGAACAAATGTGAAAGACAGGTAAACAGATGGACAGTTCAATATTCATACAGTCCTGCCTTATACCTGTTGACTTGTATATAGTAAACAACGCCAATAAGGTTATAACGTTTGTGGTGTCATATTATTGTCGTGCAGAAGTTTGTCATAGGTGTCTGCTTCTATTGTTGTTGGATTCATCATAGCTTACCTGCTCAGTACTACTGAGTATATATAGAGATATATATATATATATATATCTATACGAATTGCGTCTATACGCTAGGTCGCAGGTACCTGTGGTTGTGTGTGCTGCGACCGTGCAATGTGAGACGTGTGCAACGAAATACCGCGAAGATGGCAAACAAAGTACGTGAACCAAAAGAGGTGAAGGGGGGCTTCAGTGAAGGAAATGTATGAAGGAAAAGCGACGTCGGATAGACCTTCCGACAGCGATTCCAGTCAGTAGTCGTCTAGGAAATCCTGGTGATGGACCTAGAATTAAAAGTGTGACGCAACAGCGAGCATATGTTTATATGATCGTCATAACCGATGACGTTTAGTCAAGCATTCGAAACTTCCGCAAACATTTTTCATGTCAAGTGATATAATCATCTGGTTTTAGACATTAATATATTTCAATTAAAGACATTAGTAATATTTTAGTTAAAAATTTAAATAATTTTTAATCGAAGGACATACTCAAGCTTCAGTTAACTACTGTGTTTCTTAAAGAAAATTTAGTCAAGAGTTGGTCGCTCTAAGATTACAACAATTTTAAATTAAACAACAATTTTTGTCCGAATTTTTTTAAGGGATGAATAAATGAGTTTTTATATTTTCCATTGTCCTGCATAGGTTTGAGCGCACATTATTCAATTGGACTCGCTATTTATTCTTATTATTAATTACCGGGTCGCAACTGTGTGAGGCGTAGGGCATAATTATTTTATTAGGCGACTATAAATGTTAGAAAATGATAGTCTGCAAGAAATTCTTCACGTTAGTTCCTTTCTTCCTAAAAAATATCATTACAAATTCTTCGATATCCTTCAGATGCATGATCTTAAACTTTGTCTTATCATATCCTTAAAAACAAAAAGGACCGCACATTCTGTAAATTGCGATATACAAACTGCCTGTTTACCCACTATATTGACAAATAGCTAAACGGATAGAACTGGGTGATATGGAGGATATGACAGTGAACTTCTCCTGTATCCTGAGGATGAATATTGGACCAAGGGCTTAGCAATATGTTTTGATATGCTATTTTGTGTTTCGATCCGCTACAATTCGTGGGTCGTTTGCCAAGCCTGTACTGGTCAGTAATCATCATTACCTGGTAAATTCAATGAAGAAGTACAGTTCTATTAGTGACTGCGCTACCTGCGCCATGACATTACTAGCGATGGTGATAAAAAGAAATCAGACCCTTGCGGTTCTAAAGGTTCTACTTTGTCTAAATGTAGTACTTACACTAATGTAATATGTGGCGGGTATGTGTCCATACACATAAAGTTAAAAGGATTATTCTAAAAAGCTTTCACATCCAAATAAGCACATAATTTTATAATTTTTTTCAATCCTTGAACGGCATCGGAGCTAAAAAGACACGCTTATTATATAATTTAGGCGCAACAAGCTAGCAGGATAGACTAGGGTAAAAAATTCTTCCATGGAAGACAAACTATTTACGAAGTGGATTTGTATGTATGTATATTCAGATCACTTGGTATTGCAGGAAATGATTCGATCAATAGTACATTTATGTAGACAGACTGATCAGAGAGTAATTCAGTGTTATACATATTGACGATATCCCTATGGTTGGGTGATAGCTGAATCCGAGGCATCGCTGGTTCGATTTCTCAGAGGCGCGCAGATTCAAAAAATAGGCGCCAATACAATAAGCCATTATTGTTATATAAAACTAGGTAAAAAAAATTCTCGCTAACTTTTGTTTCTTTAGTTTCTCTATGTCATGTATCGCTTATCTTCATTTTGGTTGTTATAAGAAGTTCATAGCTGTAACCAAAGCAGTAATACTGTTTATACCAATGATACTATAGAAGTTTAGATACTGATATCTACGTGTATCCCATCAGCAAGATCAAATTTGTATTTGACGACACTGATTTAAGTATCTATTATGTTTGCAACAATATATTGTTCCACAAGTTACCGTCATTAAAAAGAGTTGGCGCATTTTGTGAGATAAAAAGACGAATGAAAAATTCTTTCTGTGTGTCAAATGCAAGCGGAAAATCTGGAGCAGATAATTAAAATAAGCGACAATTATATCACACATATTAATTGTTCGATGTAAAGGACTTTCGATATAAAGATGCGTTTCGACATTAGCTCTTCCGTGCCTAACAAACTGTATTTACTGTTATAACGACCACCATTAAATTAGTTAAGCACTAGCATATGGTAAGCGTACATAAACCATGTTCATGTGTTTCTCAAAAGACGTTGCTGTGAAGATTCGAACCTCATTGTACACTTTGCATTGTGTCTTTGCAGTGGTTCGAAAGTGTTTGCGTGGCCTAATGTTTGCCTAGGTTTTCTTGCGACTATAAGACAGACAGACGCATTACTTCATAAGTTTCAAAGGCCATTATATGTATATGATAGAGTCAAGTTTTCAGAATACCTCGTCGCCTCGTGGTTAGCAAATCGCGAAATTCATCCTGTAATACTAACAGCTTGCAGTTGGCCAAATGAAGCTTGCTAAGTAAAAGAAGGCCTCACCATTCGCATTTGTGTGCATTGGGACACCCTTTGCTTCTTTGTCCCGTAGTAAAGGTCGCAGCGACATCTCATAACTTAGCCAGTCCTAAAAACTTAGTTCTGCAATTTTCTGAGTTATCTTCATAAACAATCGTAAAATCGATCATCAGCCTAAATGGTCGATGACTTCCTAGATAAACCGAACATTTTTGGACACCTTAGAAACGCATTTAGATACCTAAAATGCACCTTTCAGCCTTCCTACATACAATTGTGAAACAAGGTAAGGATGAAATGAGGGGTCCGTTCAAATTTAAGTAGCGCAAGTTCCTGATGGTAGGTAGATAGAAGTAGCAGAGAGACGCTTTGTCTAAAAGTAATGATTGCTAGCTGTTGAGGAACTTAAATGACAAGTGAAAAAATGCTAAAATAGAAAGATATTATTGATCTCGTTGAAACAAATCGAAAAATAATCTGTCGGCAAGTGCACGGCTCGGGCGCACTTAATTTTGTTTCAGATTGTTTTTGAGACTAGGCACTGGCCTGTTTCTGCATAAGAAGACCATTAAAACCCGTTGCGTCAGATAGGCTTCTGGACTTTAAGCAAAAAACACTCCGGCATTCTCTAATGTTAAATTTTTTGTGTAATTTGAGGGTTGCAAATATTATTAGCCGATATCTCAATCTCAAGGCGTATATATCGTAGACCTTTCACAATGGCGGCTCTCAATAGTTCGTTTCAAGTATTGTATATCAAAATATTTCCAAAAAATCTGCCACTTCTCTCTTTTGCTCTCTCTCTCTCTTTTTCTATATATATTTTTTTTTTGTTTAGTACGCCCTCTTGACTAGCACGTACTAAACGAAGTGGTTCAACGCCCTTCATCTACTGTCGAGACAGGCTGGAGAATTTGTTGACATGTTAATGGTTAACGATGAGCGAAATGCGGTGGAGTAGTTCAAATAGGCCCTAGTCAGCTGCTGCTAAGGCAGCCTCTGTTTCGCGCACTCAGCTGGTGGTCATGGACGGACGGTGGCGAGGGGTCTGCGCGAATGGGGATGAGTAATCAGATCACAGATGGCAGCCGCTAACATGACCTTAAACAGTCCAGGTAAGCAGTCGCCAGCTACTAATCCTGTCTGCGACGAACAGGGCTGCACAGCTGAAAGCAGATCTTCGTAATGATGCGTTGCAACTTCGTATCGATTAGGGATCTTGATTAGAGAACTTATCCCTTTACGTATCCGTAGCTGCTATTAATAAACAGCGTGTTCTATTTACTATCCAATTGTGACAAAAATAATTTTCGTTGTGCAATAGTGCTTTTATGTCGTAAAATGGATATTTTTGTTATAAAAAAAGCTTTTGGTAAGCACGATATTAACAAATGTTTTAATCGCTCCGATAAAAAGAACATCATACAACGAATTGCAAACAGTGATACAAAATAGACATACTTCGCTAACAAAAATAGCTTTGAACCAAACTTTGTCGATCTTATGCGATTAATGAAACACTTATCTGGTATGGATATAGCAGAATGGAAATTTCGAGCAATGCTTCACAACCGAAGATTTATATATATATATAAACTACGCATAAAAGATGATACCTCAATCGACAAGAACTCATTTGGACTACAACTATGCGTCACGGTATGGTTCGGATTAGATATCTCTGATTTTCAGGCCCGACTTTAGGTAAACTATACCTATGCGCTAACGGTTTCCTATATTCAGAAGATTTTTGAAAACGAGGATACAGGATATTTAAAAAGTCGCTTAATTTCGCGCAAAATCAGCTATGAATTCGCTAAAAAATTACGAACTCTTAATCGATATTCGGATAGTTATGTTTAACTCAAGATGAAGAGGCAAAGCGTTCTGTCATATTCAGTTTTCTTGATTCGTTTTTTATTTCGGCGACCTAAGGTCGACGCTACTATTTGCTAGATAATCGGCGTGATTGTTCTATATTTTTGTCCTGACAGGTTTTTATCATAACATAATTGAAGTCGTTCTCGGAGATGATGACCATTGTTACAACTAATAGTCGCTAGTTGCAAAGTCGAGGTTAATTTCGTTTTACCCTCAGCCATTGTATTCGCGTAAACAAAGTTTCGGAATTACGTCCCAGGTTTAGCGTCGAAAAGTTGTCTTTTCGTTAGCTTTAAAACTGTAGAGTTGAATCGTATTTTTTTAGATGGCTGAAAGTTTGTAAAACAAATGGACGCGGACGCGTTGCTTTGTCAGTAGGTTTTGTTGATCGCAGCGGAGTGCCGGTCGTGGATGTCGTAAATACACACTTCTGTATGTAGCAGACATGGTTATAAGTTTATGAGAAAATAAATCGATTGCTTCTGATTGATACGGTCTATTTCGGTAACGGTGTAACGGTGAACCCTATACACTGGACTGTACAAGTACTTCCATGATCTATAGAGGCGCTATATTACTTTTTTTTTTATGTAAATATATCCGCTGAAGGACGTTGATACGACTGATCTGAATGAAGGCAATGGCTGATCCTCGCTGGTGGGAGCCGTCGTATATGTAAGCATAGGCGTAAGTGCCCTGCATCGCTGGTAGCGGAATACATTTAAAAAACCGTTATCAGCTTTTAAACGCCTCAAAGCGAGATGTCTATCCAAACGAGCTCCATGGTGTAAACTAGCATATCTCTAAATGAGGGAATGATTAACTATTTTTGATTATGATGACTATTGTCAAGATCGTAGGCCAATTGTTAAAACTAAACTGAGTAATTTACCATACGTCGTCCATGTTCAATTAGATTGCACCATCTCTGTATCTTTCAACTAATATTTGTTGAAACTGTATTGTATACGTGCCAGACAGAACAGTTAAATGATCAGGAAACCGCATGGTGGAATACCTCATTTCTAGTATTTGAAAAGCCGCAATGTCGCTCAAATGTATGGAAAACTCGTATTGTTCGATAATATTCTGCCGCATGAAAAGCCGTAATAAAACATTAATATATTTAAGCCATATCTTGTAAATAATGTTTGGTCTATGTTTAAGCAGCTACAAAAACAGTGTGCCAAACCGGGTTATACAAAAGTTGTCTTCGATTGTGTCACACCTAAAAAGTATATCTAAATTGCGCCACAAAATAAATACTTTCAAATTATCTTGTGTTTAAAGCTAATAGTCTTGTACCCTTCAAATTCGCATAATAACTAACCATCCGGCCTGGTAATGGCTAGAGTGCCATAGGTATGAATAGCCATCAAAAAACAAGGACGACGGTGGGATCTAACTGGAAAGAACATTAAAGGCGACAAAAAAGAAGACGTCAACTAAGTGAAATGTCAAGGTACACGCTCTAGCCACGACCAAGACGATGTGGTACAGATAGTGCCAGCGAACGCGCCTTATGTAAATAGAGTTAAAGGAAACTGAAGGGCGACAGACGCCAAGCTTCCTCATGAAGAACAGAGAATCGATGTTCAGCAAATCGCTAGCACCAGGAAAATTATAGAAGAAATAAGATTGGGCTTGTGTCATAAGCAAAAAAAATATTCTTATCATATACGCTGGCACTATAGAATTGCTCGAAAGGGTTTGCTAAGTTCAAAGCTATAATTTTGAACTTCAAGGGGGCGTACCCAACCTCGATCGGTTATCTGATGTATATGGTTACCTCAGATGACACATAATCAATTAATTGTCCCACAAAGTAATGTAGGAATTCCAGACTTTTATCCGATATCTTAAATATGTATGCTATAGGCCAAGAATAGTGCACAAGGAATTACGGTTTACTATTGACCCTATACGTCTAGCCCGGTATCACGCAATGCACAGTAACAGATCGGTAGTATGCAGGTATATATATCCACGTCGATATGAAACAGCGAAAGGAACGGGTAGCTTTAGCTCGGAGTTAAATCAGACCATGATCTGAGCCTAGTGGACCTGAAAGGATCTTATATACTAGGAAATACTTGAGAAGAACAAGACGGTCCATCAAGATCTGCATATGGCCTTTTTACATCGATTGAACAAGGTTATCTTACGGAAATTCGTTCGTATCCACCATATCTTGCAAGCTTTGCCCCTGCGCATCCCCGCTTTATACAATCACTGGCAAATGAAATTCGCAGCCATCTACTTTATTGTCCAGAGGATCTCAAAACCCGAGTGGAAAATAGAAACCTGAAAGTTTCTAAAGTCTGAAAAGAATAAATTGTTGCGTGTCGAGGAAAGACAGTAGAAGCCGGCGACAGGTATATAATGAATAAAAAATTGTAGCTAGAATGATAGAAAAATTTGTTCACTTACGTTACAACCTAAGACGAAGATGTATTGGTATAGTTAGATTTTTAGTTTTATAAAAGATGGCATAAAGGAATCGGGTGTATGCTGGCAGTTTAAGTTAAAGCCATTTACATTGCTGAGTAATAGGATGAGTACAGTTGATCACACTGATTGATACAGGATCTAACTGTTGGTCTATTTTACAGTATGTCGGGCGTGACACTCGCCAATCAGAGTGCTTAAATCAGTTAATGGCAAAATAAGTGAGGAGCGAAGCCCGCGTATAAATCTTAATATATGTACTACAAGGCCCAAAACTTTTCTCTGTCTACGTTTCCGTCAGCTCCCCGAAGATGCTTTACATAGATACATAACGTAATCGTTTTGATTAGATTTCCTACAGGCTAATTTTACGGATATATGCGTGTAATTTTGTATGAGTTTGACTTTTTATGGAAGATTCTTTCTTACTAAATTTTCGAAAAAATAATGCCGCGTCTTAGATTATGTATTTTTGCGGCAAATATTGTGCACAAAGGAATCTAATTGATGGAAAGGTTGAAAAGCGGACTGTCGCCATAAAGAACGACATGGACTCAATAAAGTGATGATAAGAACTTATGATAAGATAACGTATTGGTTCCGGAGGTTAATTTAGGTGCACAAGTAACTATTTCGGTTTATGTATATCATTTCGAAGTTAAGATTAGAGCTATGTGGGTTTAACAAAGGGTTCATTGCAATATTAGACCGCAAAAGTATCAGATGAGCAGCGGGAAATTTTAAAACAGGTTGAACGAGCTATAGGTTAGATCAGATAGAACAAATCCCTGGAAGTAGGTAATATAATGATTACAGGATTACTGACACAATAGAATGACGAACACATTGCCAGAATCATCAGAGTTCATCGTTTAAATTCGACGAAATTATAGACATAGGGTCTCTACCAGAGAATTGTAGTCGCATAACTGTAAAAGTATAAGTCTGTAACCGAACTATATATAGTTCTTGTTAGGTTGAATGTAGCAAATCTATTGTTCTTAATATAGGAACATTCTAACGGGACGACAACTGCAGCCAGGTAATGGGATCATTGGAGCATTTCAACGGAATGAGTGAAGGAGGATATCTACAATGAGACAATTGTCGATGTAGAATTGGCCTATAAGTTACACCAATCTGGAAATGACATTATCGGATCACGGCGATACATTCGCGGGATTTACGAGCCAATCTAGTTCTTATTATGATTGCGTACCATGTTATATTATTGGAATAAGTTGAAATAACAATCAATTTGGGCATACGCAACCTGGGTTTTAGCATTTTTTTTTAGATTTAGTTGCTCTATGTTGTTAGGCCCAAAGGTAGAACAATTTGGTAGGCACTGTGTTTCATTAACGGACTCGGAGAACCACCTGCAAAGGAAACGGCTATTGTTCGAATCGGCAATCAGTAAAATAAATGCATGTCAGTGGAACAAATAATAAACACCGTTTTCAAATGTAGGAGGAGAACCAAATCAGTCTTTCGAATCCTTCGTCTGGATCAGTTGCTAACGCCTGCGAAGCATATAGGTATAATTATGGCGTGATGACAGTACGCGTACTGGCGAGTGATGACGACCAGCTTCAACTATAGAGTAGGTAAGGTATTTCTAAATTGTTCTAGACCTGAAGTTAGTACTTTACTTTAAAATACTGTATTGCAACAATAACATTGCGAGTAAACGTGGCCTCTATTTAGCAATTAGTGAGACCGTTTCTAAAAGGAGACGCTAATGGTGAATTGGATCTGAGACGGTGATGCACTTCTGATATCATAGAGCGTTACTTTTCGCGAATAAAGAGCTTCAGGAACCTGGGGCAGCAATAGCGAACTAACTTAAGTTTGAGCAATACAAAATGTATTTAGTTCTTTGTGTAAATCCTTAAAAATTCTATAAACAACTCTAGGTAGTGGCTTCGTGAATTTCTTTTAGGTTCTTTCTAACTGCCATTCTGTTGGCAAGCTAACTATCTAATACAATAGAACCTGCACATACGCTTCTCAGCGAGCTGAATACTTACTTACCTTACTGTGAGATGAACGAATGAATACTAGAAATAATTGAATGTAAGCGCGGAAACTGTTACGTAAATTCTGTTAATCGTAAACATTTTTGAAATATAACAACACCAACATTCAGCGTACTTCATGATTGTGATATAAATGAACAAGCATATGGCCTAAGTGGATAGGCATCTACCCCACTCCAGTTAATTGATGCGTCCACCTCAATGCACTGCTTTTGACATCACACACACGCTTTCAAAAAACTTGACGACCAAGACTAATCTTCCCGATGCGTTTCTCGTCGTGTTTACGGTAATAAGAGATAACTGTGTTTAACACATCTCTGAGCAGTTTGCAAAAGTCAAATCTTTTTATCCGTCCATAAAAAAGTTCTGGTTCAGGCCGTTCTAACTATCCTGAGAGAAACGATGTCAGACAATAATTTTTCTGCAAAATGTTAAGGTTCCGTCATATGGCTAATACAACTGCATCTACGGTAAGCGATCGTCACATTATTCTATATAACTTTATTAACTGAATCTTCTTCTCCATAGATTCTATATTGCAAATGACCTCAGGATCAATTTCTAAGAATATCACACGAAAACCGGTCAGCCAATTTTAAATAGATTACACGTGGGGGTTTTTCGTGCTTTCGCAGTTCCGAGTCCAATCGGGATGAGGTTCTACCACCGCGGCGGCTGTCCTCGTATGGTGCAGTTGACCGTTATTCGATTGTGAGGAACCTAATGTATTCATGGCATTTTCCCTATCGCAGCTTAAGTTCTTGATGTTCAGGAACAGTTACGTCTGGCCTTCATGCCGCTGTCATGCGAAAAGGGATTCGATGCCGCATTGTGTCTGCAATAGGAAACGAAAACGCTTTATCAGCAATTTTCTGTTCAAGAGGTAACGTGATGTAGAGACAGCTTTTGTCTTCGATGATATTAAATTATAGTGCCTAATATACATATATATATGTGTGTGTTTGTGTTCTCCACGCCTTTAAAAAAGCTGGATTTTGAGAGGATTTTTTTGTTGAAATATTGAGGAACACAATATTACTGCAGTGGTATTGAAAACTACTTCAGAGTAATACCACATTATTTATTGCAGTACTTAATAATATTTTCTTTGTTAAAAATGGCAGTTTTTAATCTTAGCTCGATCATTATTTAGCAGCTTTTGAGAAATTATTGTTGATATAATAGTTGGTGAAACTACTGTGCGTTTATTTGAAAGATAAGAATTCTAATCTCAAGCGGAGTGTCTTATTTGTGTATAAATATATATTTAATAGATTACAAATCATCAACCATCTGAAAAAAACGACCCAATGATCGATTACGTGATTTCAACAATGTCAACTGCTATCATACTAGTGCTAATGTTCACCATCACCATTAACACCACTATAATATGGCTTAGCCGTCGTGCACTTTGATCGGTATACTAAATGTTAATATACATAATCAGAGAAAGACCCAACGACTCAGGCGCATCACTGGTCATTTTGGGTTTTCCATCTCGAGCTCGAGACATATTTTAAAGATCAGTAACTGACACACTCTATTTTGTGCGTTCTCGCGCAAATGCAGGAACAAGGTGCCATTTGTTTATGTAATCGTCGAGACTAGCCCACAGGGGACTCGTGCCATGTACTGTTTCATCGCAGTTCGTTCTAGCATCAGCGACTATGGCACTGCTTCGCGGATTTCAAGCGCCGTCCGCCATTGCAGACGCTGCTTCCTATGGCGACTTTAAGGCCCAACCGTCATTTAACTTGCCTGCGACCAAGTTTTACGGCTTTAGGTTCGAAACGCCCCATAGGGCCGTCGGTATTCCTCATAAATAAGTATTATTCGTACTAAATTGTTCACAAGAGTTTCTACATTGCATGCAGAATTAAACAGCGTACCATCTCGAACTTTCTACAACAAAGCACTAGGATATACTGTATTCATTTTGAAATATATATATATATATATACATAAGGCGATTTGTAGAATGACAACAGTCTCTCGAATATTATTATATGTATATTAACAATATGTCAGGCAAATAAGGATTATTTTCCTATTATATTATGATTAATAAGATAAAACGTGTAATTTTACTTCCTATTTTTAGTATGTAAATTATGTAATAGATACACTCTATTACGTGTGTTAATAAAGCTATTATAGTGTATGGGTCACTTACTTCATTTGTTTTTAGTTCGGAAGGACAGTGGTTACTTTCTACGAACACACGATAGTAATAATGTATGTAAAGTTTTCTTTCAACCTTAATAAAGGTACTGGATTGATTCAGAGAAGCTTATGTATGCACGGACGAATCTTCGGCCACGGCCACCAATGTTTGCCACTGAAGTACCTGTAAGAAAATTTTCACTTCACACTTACAACATATACTCTTATATGTGTAATTTACATGTTTTCGCCAGATCTCTAATTGCGACAGTTTAATGGTACAGCAGAGATGGTCAGCCGCTGAAGGTGTGTCATCTGCCGTTTGTGCATGACCGTTATCATCAACGTATCGAATAGATTTTTTCTTCTTTTTCTCTGATTAGACGAATAGGTAGTCTACCTCGATTCTTTTATGGAAAGAAAGTCACGATTCAGGCGGCGGTGCTCGTACGCACGTGACACTCAAGGAGACTGTTCCTTGTTACTGCCTAGTGATCCAGCGGGAAGGAGTGCACGCAACGTGGGTATTAGGCAAACATGACGTAGTACGTGTCTCTCCCGCCTGTTCTTTATTTATTTGGTTCTAGTTTCAAGCAAAAACGATCCGTAGAACAGCAAAGCCAGACAGGAAGTGCAAGCGACTAACAACAATGAGAGGCATACCTTCTAAGAACTCAAATAAAAAGGTTCCTGCAAAATAAACAAAAACATGGCCTGCACTTTAACCCTATTCGTGTTCTGTTGGCCGGTCTCTATTGCAGCTTCTCTTGCGCCGGCGTTTTGCATTGCTTCTACATTCGAGTAACAAAGCCGACGACGAGCCAACAACAGATGTTTTTAACAGTGCTTAAACTTTTTTGTCAGAGTTGGATAAGTGAGGAGAAATTTCACTGTCTGTAGTAAAAAGGGCCGAAGATGAAGAAGGCAGTTGACCAGGTAAATAATTACGCTAACGGAAAGCTCCGATGGACGTTTAGGACTCGTAACCTGTCATCGGTATCGACTAAATGAGAGCACCGATTATTCCACTTCCAAGTTACAAGTCTTGAAAACTAATATCTAAAAGCCTTTAACTAATATAAAATAGACATACACAGAACATGTAGACAAAACATATTTCGATTACATGATAACGGTATCGTTTTGTTTGTATACCGTTTACTGGTACTTCATACTACACCCACCAGCCAATACGCACCGGTTGAAAATAAATAACTATCCTAACGTAAATCAGCAGACGTATAAAATTTAGCCAAGATTAAAAGTTCTATTACATGGTAGTTTTATTCAGAACTATTTCTACCTCTTATCTATATGAGAAAGAGGATGTCAAAAGAATGCTTCCTTGATTTCTGTTAATTTTAATAAAAATGATAAGATTTAAGCAAACAGCATAAAATTTCAAAAAAAAACATCAGTCGTCGTTGCGAGCGATAAACTATGGTTAACAATCGAACAAGAATTACCGTTTTCCAAAATACCATATTTTTGGTGCTTTGTATATTCAGAAAATATTTTTTTGGTAATATGTATGTATGATGGTATGGGGAACGAGTGAAGTGCAATAGCAAACATACGCAAAGTGACGCCAGGCGTGGAAATGATGGACGTATTACCAGTGCATAATATTTTTTGTTACACCTAGACCCATAATGGTATAAACTGACCGTTAGCTATCCGTTCGCATACGCTATTACCAGAAATAAGGGTTATACAAAATGTAATATTATAAGAAAATGAAAGATTATAAGAAATGATGGTATATCGCACAATTTTTTTAAAATAATTTTGTGGAATATGTTAGAAGCGTTAGAAAGTGACACACTTTATCCTTTGAACAATGCAAGAACTTCAGTAATAGGTTACGTTTTACTAGTCCTCTAAAATGAGCAGAATGCAAAGCTCGCCATTTCTTTCCTCAGCCGTTTCCAGAACCATAGTAATAGTGACTCCTTGAAGTTTCTCAATTTTAAAGGAAAACGTAGTCATAGTGGTGTTCTTTTTGTTTGCAGCCTTGGACAATAGCGGCCTCGCTGTTAAGCCGTATTCGAGACTTATTGGAGACTATTTGGATCCCATTGACAAGTCTGCATACAATTGGTGATAGCCCGATATTTATCACAGCCTCTATAACCATTAAAGGAGTCGCTAATAGTCTGGTCAGAATTCAATCGGTACCGAACATTTTTCATCGCGTTTCTTTATTACCTAAACTGTTCCTACTACGATAAGATCGTCAAACCAGGAAGACTTTAGAGTTATAAGCCCCCCATTTTAAATGAATTTCTTTATTCTTTAAATGGGTCTAAAATAGCTAATTCAACTTCTTAACAATTCAAGTAAGTATAAGGCTATTGTTAGAAATTATCATTTTGGATACAAATACTTTTCATTGAACGCCAGTTACCCTACAGGTATAAAAGATTTGCCAACGAAAGCTTCACTAATGTTTTTATGAACACAGAATGCGGCATGGTCGCGAAAACAAATAATACGATACAACAATTTTTTTTCTGACAGGAACCGGCCCCGCGAAATTAGTGGGCCATGAAACTTGGAGTTCAATATTTTCAGTGTCTTCTATATCTGACAAGCACACGCTTTACGTTTCTCAGTTCTTCTAAGTAAATAAGATAAAAGAGAGACACTTTGTTGCATAGACAACTTAATGGTGGTACGTAACGGAACGTATCCATAGAACGAGTAGCTAGTATCTCGTTATTACACTCGCAATTTTATGGGGATTTTCTCCTCACGAGACAAATTATTAGATAGACCAAGTCGGGATTTGCAGCACGCATTCACTTATCACATATAGACGTTGGTGGGAATCTGCACAACCATGTTCTGGCAAATCGGTGTAGCGCCTGTCCTATCGAGAAAATTAACCTGGAACCAATATTTGCGAAATCGCTTGAATTTTAAGGTAAAGTACAAGGTAATAGCTTATTTTTGTATCTTCTATAAGACAGAAGCTTGAGTTGATGCGAAGACACGTTTGTCATTTACAGCTGATTACGATATACGTACGCCGATTCTACGTAACTGATCAGCGACGAAGACATTCAAACCAGCTAACTGATCCATTCTAAATGTCTACTGATGCCATTTCTCGTAGTGATTTCGTGTGATTTCCTAAAAATCAGATAATACTAGCCCAAGTCTCTCTCATGGAGAATTGAACACGTAGAATCGAACGGTGCTACCAGATCTGGATCTGCTGCATGGAAGCAACAAACATGTGTTTAATTGATATTAACTTGATAAGCATTTATAAATTCACTAGTTTAACTTTCAAATTTGGCCGATTTTGTAAAAATTGGTCTTGCATTTCTTGAAAAATTGATATTAATTTGTTATATACGAACGGATCACGGACCGAACAGCCAGAACGTCATCATGGATGCCCATTAGTGATGATTCTTCAAAACAATGCAAATATTCCTACTATTCTAGACTTTCGAAAGATAAGGCACACGTAGACGAAAGAACCGCAAGGAAATTGTTTATGCAAAAGAACACCAAGTCATTACTGCCATTTTAGGCCAAATGGGACACTTTATTATTGTTACAGATATAAATAGATGAACCGTGTATGACTAAGCTCTCTGGTTGGCCTAAAGTCCTTTTTGTGCTTCCGTATGTAGAAGAGTCCTTCTAAATTACTTGTTACCAAGGCTGTCAGATGCAATGCTTTTGGTGTTTACGTTTTTCACAGAGGCTAAAAAGTTCTATACGATATACTATAATAATATGTACGATTTAATCGAGATGAATTAGATAGGTAGCTTTCTCCCTTATCCAGTTGGATCTGAAGAACGAATCAATTGGGTTCTCTGTAGGACAAATGAAATCCCAACAATTTGAATCTGAATTTCCCGTATCCGATTGCTTCGAAGAGTTTTTTTTGTTATTTAGGTTTTCATACACCCAGTTCTGTATTGAACCATTTTTAACCCAGTGCCTAAGTAATATTTAAATATGAGCTGCGATTGACACGCCGAGTAACTCTAACTAGTGTAATGAGAGATCTGTGTTATTTAGGAAGAACTTCGGCCTTAGACATTAGGACTAAACTAGTCTAGCAACGTTTTCCTGTTGTCTTACATACAGATCCAATCATAATTAGTCATCCAGTGTAGCGGCCAGCCTGATACTGTTCACAAAAATCTGAGAACTTTGTCTCTTGATAAAACTTCATTGCGACATGCGTATTTGCCCCTTTCAAAGTTGTTGGAGCGAAGCTGTTGTGCGGTAATTGTAGGAGAAACTAGATTTTAAGGTAGATAAGAAATCTGCGTTGAACTTCAAAGCAGTAAGAGTCTGATAGGAATTGCGCGACGACAATGTATCAGTTGTCTTTTTTTTTTTGAACAACTGTACACGTCATGAAGTTACATTGATTTCACAAAAAGACCTGCAACTTCAAGTTCTCAGGCTACTCAGGTCAGATGCCTTGAAACAGATCCATCTAATCAAGCAGAATTCGTCGCTTGTTTTTGCAGCGAAAGCTAGCTAGCTAGAGGCAAATACATCTCGAAAAATAGGAAGTTTGTCTTTGGTTTCTTTTGTATGTGCAACACATAGATGTCAAATCAGCCATATCGTTGAAATTTAATTCTATCTCATATTTAATTTCAGAATTGATTTGCAAATGGTGCATAGATGATATCTAACTGATTTTTAAAATAAAGTCGAATTCACGCTTGGCGTAAGCATAACGATCGTCGAAAGCCATATCAGGCCTCATTTACTAACATGGTTCGATAAACATTCTTATGTGAAACCGTGAAAAATCTGTAAATTGGACTCATTTTATACATGAGAGATATTCTTTTTTTATCATTAGCCATTCCTTAACTATTACCTGAATTTGCTAAATGTGGCCGAGTTACGAGCAATGGTAAATTGGTAAACTTTATTCGATCCTAATGTTTTTGGAAAAGTATATCTATCTTTAACGTGATACCCTATCGACTACATAAACGTTCTCGTTCCTAATCTATCCATACCTAGCAGCTTAATTAGGTAACATAATTAGTCTGACTCAAATCTTCTTTGAATTATATAAGGATACTTATTATCGATGTATCCTTGATCTGTATTTGTTTCTTCGTTTGAAGTACTGCGTGTTATATTACTCGTAACTTTTTTATATTTACGTTTATAAAATATTCGATTCGCTAATTAAATAATCTTCCTCGATATATAATTTGTTTTACAAATATAACTTATCTTATGTTATTATATGACATGTTGCTATAGAATACAGCGTTTTCTTATGGCTCGTCGATAGAGTCACAATTTTTATTTATTTGGAATACAGGCTGTATTTGTCGTAACTCATGAGGAAGCACCCGTCTTCAAAACTCGCTTTGAAACTCAGCAGACTGGTAACAATAAAATGTTATTTTTTTATTTTGCCCTTATTGGGTAATTATCGTAAAATAGAGTTTCAGCTTTAGTGACCCAGACCCAATCAATTATAATACCCATCATAAACAAACATTTCAAGACGTTGGCTATCACTGCAATCAACGCCATAAAGTGAGTTGTGGCTTTAACACTTTCAACCTCATCAACAAAAGTTTCCATAGCTTAATCTGCAGCGACTTTTGAACGACCTAACGCTTCTCTACGAAAGAAGATCCAACAAAAGATGACGATAAATAAACGCTGACAAGAACAAACATGCAATTGCCGCCTTTGTCTAACTGTCCGTTCGCTATATTTTTTCCTGCAGTGGCAGACACTAAACACCTGCTAACCATCAGAAGACTGAGGATGAATTATCCAGGACGATTTTGCCGTCTTCGATACACTGAGAGGACTGGGTAACGGCCAGTTGGGTTTCACTTACGCTCAGTATTAATTCCGGTAATTGTTCTTCTGTCCCTGTTAGCTTCGAGTGGAAGGGTTGTGTCATCTGCAAACTCTTTGACATGGGAGAGTCATTGAAATGGAAATGCAAACAAATTGATTGAAAATACGTTCCCTATTCGAAATTGTCGACAACGCTGGCGTCGAGATTATACCATGAATGACCTCCGTTAAGTCGATGAGAGTCAGCTAAGTGGACTTGGAATAGCTAAGTAATTCTTCATTAAAATTAACATTGATTTACCTTTAATTGCTAGATCTTTATCTTCAAAACAACAAGAGCTTCCAGTTTGGCGAACAGCATTCGTTTCTAAAAGAACCACAAGATGCCGCCACTTTTGACGGAAACCGATAGTTAGGAAATGAAAATAAGTAAATCGTTTTAAACCTCAGGGACGACGAGATCTGCCAGTTCATCATTTGATTCTAACGAAATGTCGAAACTTGATTAAATCAAATTTTTTCAGGTTGTGATTTTACATAATTTTTTCGAGCCGGTATACTACAGCCTTTGTTTGGTCACGATATTTGTAGAGGTACTGTCGCTTCTGCCTCATGATGCCTAAAGGCCACCAGACCGCTAAGTTCGTATTTTTATTTATCATCGGAAAAGTTCTATCGAACCGTGCTCTTTATCTTTCAGTTACTTATTTAGTAACGCTGATTGCACATTGTTTTAAAGTGACAATGTAAGAGCACCTTCGGACTCAATAGTACATTGAAGTTCTGCCGCTACCGGTGACAGTATGAATGCTTGCTGGTAAAAAGAACCATTTGCACGCTCACTGGCGCACCAGGTAGAGACTTGTTCGTTATGTTATACAAACCAGGCGCGCAATTTACCCAATTACTTGAAGTCGTATTCTTTGCTGTTTCTGCCTCCTACAGGAGAGTCTTCGCTAGTTGCGGAGGTTGACGACACCGGGCTGGCTACAACCACGACAATGATGTTGTTAACTGGTGCGGAGGACGAACCTATCTGCAAGCGAGTGTCCAGTGGAGGCGACCTTGCATTCGACGCATCTCAGCTAAGCTTCATTGAAGAATGCACGGAGGAGATGGAGTACGAATTTACCGAATCCAGAGATTCCCTCACAGATCTGCCGTCCTCTCATACGTACCGAAAGGAGCTGCCACTTAAGGTTTAAGAAATTTTATTTCATAACAATATTTATCTCAACTCAAATATGCATGATTAGAACATTTCTTAGCCACCTAGAGAAACGTACAAAAATTAAGCTTTCTCTCAATTTAGCATTATGGGTGACGAAACCTGTGTATTTGGGCAGACCTCTTTCTGGTTAGGAGGTTTATGTGATACGCATTTGATTTGGCTTTAGGACGGCTTCTTATTCGTTCTTTCGGACGACTACGAATGGTTCCGGTTGTATGTGGCGGTGTATTCGAAACACTTGGACGCGTACCACAATATACTCGATCCCCTGCCTGGCATCTCAGTGAACATCTCCACGCTGACCCAGGTGCGCCTGCAAAGCCCTTGCCAGTTTAAGGCCCAAATGCCCGACCAACAGCTCTTTCCCTTTGCTGTTATTGTAAGTGAATTTTTCATGCGTCTTTTTTTCTATCTATCATAGCTTGTTTATGTTCTCTAGAATAGTTTTGATAAATGCGAATGTCGCATTTTATCTTTGTAAGCCATTAGAGCCAATCGAAGATAAGCCCTCAACGGTACTAAAAAATGCATCCTTTTTTATTATGGAGAATCGTTTAGGAGAGATTTAGCCGTTATTCCAATTTGATGGTTTTAAAAGGAGCAACATATTTACCGCTCATTGCATTAATTTTGCATCATCAAAATATACTCGAGTAAATCATCAGGAGTTCGTGAATAATCTACGAAATTCGAATAAAACTACCCAAGAAGATATCGTGATATATAAAGCAATCGATGTTACTGCAGGACATCTGATTGACAGTCTGGTTCCACTTCGGCCATCCAACGTCCTGTCGGTGGGTGCTTATGTTCACGATGAGGCTTCCGTGCAGTTCACAACAAGCGAAGTTTAATATATAAAACGAATGATATTAATCAGCTGATACGAGTTAGACACCAACAGGGAGCAGAATGAACAATGAGAATATAGATAAATTGATGTAATCATAGAAAAAAGGAGCTAATTATATTGATTCTTTTCATTTCACAAATTTCTATACCAGCCAGTCGATATAACAGCTTAACGTAAGCAACAGAAGAAGCGTATCGTTTTCGAATGTCAACGTCGTATCTAACGAACAGCTGCGCTAGGGGCTATCGTTGTAAATACGCTGTGGACAAAATTAATACGATATACATCTGAATACGATAGACATCTGAATATAGGTTTTCTGATCTTTGCAAATAAATCAACACATCGCTAAATTGGAAATAGCGCAGTTCGGCATTATTTATATAGTTGAAAATTGTGGAAGTACAAGACACAAGTTGCCAGTTTTCTCCGTCTCACTTCCCAATAGACCTAGTTATTCTCAGCGGATCAGCAGGCAGGTTAACAAAGAGTAGCTATAATCTCATTTTCCCCATTTGCCGGCATTCTGTGGGCGGACTCGAAGTGGGGTTCATATTTGCCGTCGCAGCAACGAAAAAGTTTTCTCTCTATTCTGTTCACAGCAAGACCCTGTTTCAATTCCAAAGCTAGAACCAAGGTGAAACATAGTGCAGGCGGGACAGCTGGCAAGCAGACTGGGTCGTCGGACGGCGGCAGCACAATCGCGGGGACTTTGGAAGGTATGCCGCTACGATCATTTCTGGGGTTGGGGCGGGGGATCGCTTCTTCACGTAGATTCTTCCTCAACTCCCTCTCCACTCGTGGTAGGCTTTTTCCGCGGCCTTCCCAGGCGCTGCTGCTGCTGTCGCCGCCGCCGCCGCCACCACCGCAGGCCAGCCCTTTCCCGTGGCCCGCGTTTCCCACAACACTCGCATTGACTGTATCCCCATTGACTAGCACAGCCATTGACACTTTTGTCCTGTCCCCAGTGCAGAGCACCGCTAAATTTGAACGACAGCAAACGAACGTCGGCCGTTTGCTATATTTGGCCTGCGCTCTGCTCCGATAGTTTTCGAAGGGCCGGTGTGGGTGCAAACTAACCCAGAACCACCTCTGTCTCTATCTGAACTACCCAGCCACCGACATTCAGACGCCTCTTCCACATATTTAGTACGGTCAACTTAGCAGCAGCAGGAGGCCAGCCAGGTCCAGTAGCGTGTCCACAGGATGTATTGTTGCAACATCCCTTTCGGTAGCAGATGAGAGGCTGTTACCGTTACCGCAGCAGTGGAAGCTGTAATAGTAATTGTGGTCATAGTGCCAATGGATGATGGTCGCTTGCCGAACGGGAACGCCGGCCCGCCGACTCGCTAACTTGACGACCGTCCGTCCGTTGTTTGTCTTGCGGTTTACATTAACAAAAGTAGTTGCAACAGGAACTGTAGAATTTCTTGTAGTTAGGAGAGCAGTCGTAGTGGACCAGTCGTAGAAGTACCCTAACTTACCGAAGTTGTCAAAATGGAAATAATAACACGAAGTGGAATAGTGGAACAGTAGTTGTATTTGTAAGCATTCGTAGGTAGACGTTTCCGTACCTGTCGAGTTGTCGACTGCGGAATTATGAGAAGGTTACTTCAGTTCAACAAAAGCGACTGCAGCGACGACGGTGGCAGCAGCGGTTGCAACTCAGACTTAGATTGCTGTTACTACGATGAAGACCGCCGGATATGATGCGAGGTGCGAGCGTAATAGCGCGCGCTCAGCCTCGCGGTTTCCCGCCGGTGGCTTCCGGTGGCTTCCGGTGGCGACGGAAAACAACACGTCCTCCTCAACGATGTTTCCTGGCCACCTGTTAAGCTGGCACCACCATTATTATCTATTGTACAACAAAAACAATAACGGGACGAAGAACCAACAACAGCAGCAGTAGCAGCGATGAAGACGAAAGTGACGAGTCTATCGAAAACAGCGGCGAAAGCAGTAGTAAGCCATAACAGCATTAATATCAACGGAAACAGTAGTTTCAGCGGTATCCCCGACGAGTAGCTATAGCAGGAGCGGAAGCAAAAATGGATACGCTATGTCGCGCGGTTAGAAGGTGCCTAAACGCAGAAATACCTGCACTCATTTGCATGCGGTAGCAATAACAGGAGTTCTTTTTTCTGTCGTTGCTGTTATTGTTCAAGTTAGACGCGACCAAAAAGGACGAACATAAGTGTACGGTCATTTGTGTGGGTCACCAGATCAGGCAAGGGCTTCAGACCATGAACAGATAGGCCTGCGGTTGAAACATAAGAACATTGTAGGCCTAGAAGAGACGCATTTAGCTATCATAGAACTGCAACGTAATGACTACGACGACGCTGAAAAGTGTTGCGAAGTGACAAACGTCCAAGAAAAAACCGGGTAACAGACTAATCTACCGAAAGAGGAAACTGCACGCTACAGTGGCTCGCCAGGTTAACTACCTGAATGCACTTTAAAAGTTTAGCCAACGGCAATAACAGTAGCAGCGGTCGTACTTTCTCCGCAGACTGCACAGTTTCACCATAGTCAATGGAGGCAGGGATTATCAGGTGGGTAGACAAATAAGTGCAATAGAAGAATCGTCTTCGCAGTTACTAACTTCACTATGTAGTTCCCTTTCCCTTTGCTTTCAGCGGAATCACCATTCGTTCTACTCATGCTTGGAAGGCTTGCGGAAAGTTAGGACTGTAATTACTCCATTGGCTTATTTGTCCTATATTACGACACAACATATAATCCATCTATTATTGTATAATAGATGTATAAATACATATATAAGAGCTTAAGACTTGCCACGAAAGTGTGGGCATATATACGTAAGCTTTGTTGCATTGGCTCGATAAGAGAAAATCAATCGGCTTAAGAAAATCGCGTAACAATGAACTGCATAGACTCCAAACTTTGTGGTCAACCAAAGGCTTTATTTAGCGCAAACACTGTAAGAACGTACCGTTAGCGTTAGGCTGGTTCAACAATAAGCTGGGATTCTTTTCGTGGTCATTGGCTTCAGCTTCACATTTGAACCACCTAACCGGTGAACGGAGAATTAGCCTTGTAGATGTCATATAGAAAATTATGAATTACGCTCTCGACTACAGAATCTGCTTGGTAGAAAGGAAGACGACAGCATAGGTTTCTCAGTAACAGAACTACTCGTTTTGTATTCGGCAAAGGCTCGTATGCTCGTAGATTCCCCTTTACGGCTATCCATCATGAATAAAGAGGCTAGTTAAATAAATTAGCTGGTTGACACTGCCAGGTAGATAAACTCAGTTTACTGATCGAATGTTCCATTTCCTATTCTTGGCCCGTCGTTTTTTCGTCACTGTGCTTTAGAGAAGCGAAAAATGATAGAAAATCATTAGCGTTCTCCAAACCGTCAGCGTATGACAAAAGTAGAATTCCCATTGGATTTAAATATCACGAACTATTTTCACCTGGAGCACCGAAGATGTGGCTGTTTTCTATTCTATTTTTACTGGTAGAATTCATGGTGGTGGACTTGATGAAACAACAGGTTGCTTGCTGTGATAAGCCTAGCTTGAGTAGATTTTATGGAAGCCACCCACGCTCTTCTCTAATCTCTTTCAAAAAAATAAAAGCGACCTCTGACGGGATGTTTAGCTCCGGTATTACCAATCAGTGGTGCACTCGACGCTCCTTCTTTTCGCAATGTTCCGATTTCACCATAAACTATTTCATGTTGAGCTTTTTATGCTTTACGGTTGTTTACAACTTCTTCACATTTCAAATTGGCGCGGGCATCAATAATAATCCATTCATCCGAAATGTGATATGTTCGATGTACCTTTAGCGAAATTTGCAGTTCTAGTTTCGGGCTTGCCACATGGTATTATAGGGGCTTTCTACAAACAAAAAAAAGGCCGTGGACAAATTTACAAAAGAAACTAGTTTAAAATTCCCAAAGAAAGAAAATTATACACATTCAAATAAGATCACCTCTGCCATACTGGTAACGGTCTCCTTATAAAATGAGGTAATCTGTCTCGTAATTTTCTATGTTGGGCATTTATTATATTTACAAGACTCAAATTGGAGGGAAAGCACTAATCATATAGACCCTGTTCTTTATCTAAGAACGGAATGTCTAATGCCCATCCTTAATTTGCGTTCATTTCAAAGCTAAAAAAGTCATAAGATTGGAACATCGGTGATTAAAGTTCTACGATCATTTATCATGAGCACTAAATCGTTTAATTAGAGCGCCATAAAGAATTGACGGGGCATTCACACTGAAGTTCAAGGCTGAAGTTTACTTGCCCCAAACGGATGCTATTCTTCGTCAGATAATCATATTTCTTAATAATTGTAGAGGTATGGGTCCAAGTTTTAGGTTTAACAGGACTAAACATATTGAAAAAAATCAAGAACATTCTTAAAGAGCGTGTTCATTTTAGAATAGCACGCTATCCCTGAATGTGCTTTGGAATATGGTTGCCAAATAGATTGTGGGTGGTAGTTTCAGAGCGTAAGTATTAACATTTAAATCAGACAATGCCTTCGTTGATTTGGATTTACGAAGTCGCGATTATATTGAGTGAATTTGTAGTAATAATAAAATCTTAGTAATTACAAAAACGTGCAAATTATTCAAGCAATCAAATCACCTATATAATCCACGCCTACGAACCTGTTAATATCTAATCTTCATGTAGAGATAAATCCTGGTCTCTACTTTGCTAAAGAATATTACGTATTAGCCTGCATAGGTGCATTGGCAAATCTTTATATCGGAGCGAATGTTCTAAAACTGTGCTTTGGAACATGATTCTGCAATTGTCTTTCGTATTGTCATTTCAATGTATACATTTTTAATCATTAACTTGAAACGTCACATAATGAACCTGAACTATTTGAACTTTTTATAAACTTAGTTGTTTCATTTTGAATCGAGGTATGCATCATTATTATTAGGTTGCCTGCTGTAATTTATTCACCTATCTGTCAAGGAAGCCCGAAAAGCGATTTCGATATATGTTGAAGTTTGAATAAAGTTACTATTAAGATGTTGTCGGAAGACTGAAGAATGAAATGGTAGTCGGTGCGTTTTTGCTACCGCCATTCTTGCTGCATGAATTCGAGCGTTGTCGTACTGTAGGACTGCTTTATCTTTGCCTACTAATGTTGGCTAGTTAATTTATTTATTGGTTTTTTCATCATTCACTCTAATTATTAATCGATGAGCCAGTACTCATAGAACTGTCGTACACAAAATCTAGCCACCAAACAGACCCCATACACTGTTGCAGCTCTGTGGATGATATGCCGCCGGTTCAGTTGTCTATCGATGTGATGAATTCATCTTAGATCACAAATCGAAATTAGCTCACTATTGTAATGTGATGGCAAAGGGAATTGAACGTCCCTGCAACTAATTCTCGCTCAGATCGTGTGGCATCCATTAGGCCACACAGGCATTGTATTTTCTACACGCGAACGAGAGTGTTAACATTTACCGCCTTTGAGATTCACCATTCACTTTCTCTAGAGTTTCTCTATGAAATTCGTTTTCAAAATTTGCGCTTCGGGGTCTTTCGTTATCGAAAACAATCGGCGGTCAAGATGAAACAGATATCTGTGAATTATTCGATTTGTATCGCAACTCATAGTAATCTGTTGGCTAAAATTTTAAATGACTTTATCCGAATGGGAAATCTCAGATTTCGGAAAAGACAAGTGCATCTTGAATACGAAAAAGTGCCGCAAAATGCCCCATCGCTAGAAGATAGCGTCATTTTCATTTATGCGGTTAGTGTTTGGTACGTTAACCTAATACGTTGGACCATCTACCGTCTTCGTTGTTTTCGTTTGTACATAAACCTTTCAAAAGGGACACATATTAATCGAAGCATGTACGTCGTCAATGTAGCTGAGGTATATAAAAGCAAAAGGCTTGACAATAGACAGTAAGGAAGATCTTTAGTCTAAAGCAAAAAAAATCTAGTTTAATTGAATTGAAAAGCTTCTATATTCATAAAATTGACAGAACTCTTTTATGGTCATACGTTTGTCTAACAATGAAGAGTATCTTCAACCATCACCCTTCGTTTAATCAGCCACAGGGTTGCACTGTTGCTCTGTTAACCTTAGCCCCGTTAAGTTTCTCGTGGATTAATTGAGTTCCTAATATTAGCTTGAAGTTGTTAGGTCTGACCATTGAAAATATCATTATAGTTCACTCCGGTAGTTTGCTCACGTTGGTCTTCATTGCGCCACGAGCAATAAGCTTCTGTAAGAGAGTAGGGAATGGTACGCGATCCTGAAGAGCTTCAGTGCTAGCAAATAGAGCTCGTTCCGGGAGTTTAGAATTGCAACGCATTTGGAGAGCGCAATTCTAGCTGTCACTCCCAAATCGTCTGCAGGTATTCCATATATCTGATTCCAGGATGCTCGAAGATGGGGCGTCAGATACACGCATATACAAACCTAAGTAAGTGTCTAATCGTCACAGATCATTAATTGGACGCAGCATGGGTCCAATTTTATGTTTTTACGAAACCTGTCACCTAATAAAATGTTTGCAGCAGCCAATTTATGAAGACGTTAAGAAATAGGTCGTACACTATGTTGAGTATAAGGTAAATACACAAAAGAAATAGGTCTTCTGCCTTAGCAACCGTTCTCTTAGGTACTATTAGAAGAACGCCAATTCAGGCTCACTTACTGCGACCTGATTAGTAAAAGATGCCGAAGAAAGCGACCTTTTGAGGAAATCTTTAATAACGGATGTTCGAACTAAGCTATTAACACGAATTAGTAATGGTGGCTAGGAAGGTCTGAAGTGGTTTAGAATGTCTCACGAGTCTCTGCTGTTGCGAGTGTATATTTACGTTTAAAGGTCTGATTCGCGACCTACTTTTGCTACGTAGTTTATAAATATAGATCGTCTACGAATGTCTTGAATGAAATGAAGGCTCTTATCGAAAAAAATCTCTTTTGTACGAATTTAGAATCGAAACGAATGTGATGTCGTAGACGCAACGCCATCACGAGTATTGAAACTCGAAATTATCGAACATTTTTAGTAAAATAAATATCGTAATAAACTGAATCGTAGATTGTCGACCACTACTGAAGACAGGCTCAATGCAGTTGCTAAGCCATAGGATCTTTTTATATAGCATACGCCTTTAACTCCAAATAAGAAGAAACTCATGATGCAAAGCGTCGCGTGTTATCGTTGTACTCCGCCTAGTGACTTAAGCTACGATTGTCGTGTCATTGCCACACAGAGGCAAACTGAACTTGCCCTTTCAGAGGGACCGCTGTAGCTTGAAATAATTAAAAAAAAAATAGATATTGGATGCGCGTTATTGTAAACACTGAGCTGACGCATTTTGTGGATATCGTGACGAACATGAATCCACCCTGCCGCCAAAATTGTGTCCGGCTATTACAAAAGCATCTTTAGTCGTGCATAAGAACCCAATGTAAGATCCAAATTTGTATGCCTTATTGATTAGCAAAGTGTTGACAGCAGGTCCGTCTAACTTGTTCACTTCAAGAGATGGTGTATTATTGGTATAAACTGTTTCGAGCTGACACGACTATAGCGCTCTGCTTGTTGCAACGCTATCATCTCAAAAATTAAGTTTAGGAAATTGATTCGATCATCGAATAGAAGGCCCTTATTCAAGTTATTTAACGTACACACGCTGTTCATTGTACAGTACATAAAAATGATTTGTGATCGTACGAGTTGATCAGTCTTATAACGATGAATGGGCTATGACGTTATAAGCAGCGAAATTCGCAGAATAACTCCATTGGGATGCGAACGCTACGCTGCTTGGTTGTATTTCCTCTACATCGAGTCGTAAGCTGTTTATTAACGTATTCTTATAGAATACATCTATTTACCTATGTTATTCTATTATACGGCAAGTTCGTAATTCTACTTTTACTGATGTTGGTACTGCTTTAATTACAGAATCCGATAGCCCGACGAGAAGCACTGGCAGTTCCGCGGCCAAGTCGCACCCCAACAGCCTCCACGGGTTCTCTCGGAAACCTTCAGGGAACGTCAGGGCCACAAGGTTTCTTTGATCCTATCATCCCTCTTCGGCCCCAGAACACCCCCAGTCAGCTGCAACTTGCCGCTCAAACACGACATGAGGCTGACGAATGGGTGGCAGCCATTCAGAGCAGAATATCGGTAAGCGGTGGGATAACCTCTCAGTTATATACTTACCTAAGTAGAATTGCTTTTACCTTACCTCTGTTGAAGGTTCACTCGCATACTGTGCACTGGATTGCAAGCCGACATGCAAAATGATACTCTTTGATAAGCTTTCATGTATCTATATTATATATATGCAGGGCTTCTATAGTTTTGCTTGTCTGTTCTTATTCACTTAAAAAACTGTTAAATTGTCAATTCGGCTCTTTTGTATTTTAATCTATTCTAAAGCTTGGCGCTTGCACTAATATATAAAACTATGTATAGGGGGGTATATTTAGGTTCGAGACTATGGAATTGCACTTTAATTTTGTATGTTTGCCAACGTCGAAGGTGAACGACGAGCCATTTCACCAAAGTAAATACATTTTTGGAAATCAAGGAGCATAATAATCATTATGCTGAAATAACGTAATCCTTGTTATATATCTCATCATAGTTGATTGCTTAATTAAGTAATCTGCGAAGGATTCTGTTCCCATAGAAGTTAGGATGCATTTAACTTGGTCTCACTACCATAATTGCCAGGCCACAAAAGACACCTAAAATATAAAATCTGCTCTAGTCAGTGACACTTCAAAATCAAATAAAAACTTATACCTGAAGCCATACAATAATAAAAGCACATTTAAGTTAATACTTAATAGTTTAAGTTAATAATTTAAGTCGCCTACGAATCCTACCGAATTAGTACTTTATGCTAAACATGACCAAGATGTCCATCAAGATTGACTTTGGCAGCTTTAGAACGGCTTTCTATGTGTATATAGTAATGCTGGACAACAAACAAGACGAAACCCTTTTAACGAATGCTTTTAATAAAACTGTGTTTACTGCGTGTTGTGAATACTGTGAAAAACGGGCTGTAAATTGACGCCTAAATTGAATGCAGACACTTTCGATTTTGTTAGCCAATACTCATGTTCCTGTAGCTTTCATGGTGTGTCCTAAAAAGAGAACGACGTCGTCACGTATCTTTCGCCTTATGCCACCAGGGGCGGTTACTATTCTGTCTCTTTTACTTTATCACCAAGCCGTTATAAAATTTAGTAACATATTCAAGCCCGTTTGCGGGAGGAGCAATTACCGTACGTATTTTATAGTTTTTTTGCAATCACCGACGGCTTCATGCAAAGGCTTCAACAAAAAACCTAAATAAGCACCCCAGTAAATCATCTATGCAGGCAATTTGAACCTTTCTCGTCAGTGAATTCTGTCATAAACTCTGTAAGCAAGGGGAGCAGCGTTTCACTTAAAGGTTAGTATCTTTCGAGTACAGGGTTAGGCGGATAGTTCACGAAATCGAATGGCCTTAAGGTGATAAACAGCATGCATTTTGAATATGTGCACGGCATATAAATATATGGTGCATAAAATACATCTATCAGTTTTTTTTTTCTATCTCCCATGACGTTTTACGTCTTTTGTATTATTCCTTAGAGATTTGAAAAAAGTGATCGTTATCGAAATTTCCTCGCATACAGGTGGTGGATGTGAAATTCCTTCGCAAAGACTATCGACACCGAAACTGGATCAAACACTTTCAAAATCTATTCGTCAAGCGAAGATAAACTGGAAAGTGAAATAGAAACACAGCATTTAATTGTATAATAAGTGGTCCAATGGAACTCCCTTATTTCTCGTCAGGGGGAAGGTTTTCATTTAGGAACGGGTTTAGTTACTAGAGTGATGATTGACGCCTAGTCGAGTAATAAGACTCTTTTTTAATGAAATTGATTTTGTCTACACGAAATGATATATAGTGCTGATATTATACTAGGTTTCCATTCAGTCCCCATCCCCTCCTCTTCAATATTTTGCCCTAATTCACTCGAGATGTCCATAAAAGCCATAGTATAATGAGTGATTTAGATAACACTCAATAATTTAATTTATGCAAAATTTTCTAGTCCTTAGCAAGTGGACGTAAGGGGAGCAGAACCCTTTCACACATTGCTATATATGGATACTGCGAACTATTACAAGGAGTCGTCTCCGCACACTGTTCAACGAATCAGAACATTTTGAAGATTTTTTTTAGGGTGTAATTAATTCGGCATAATAAATGCACCAAGATTAATTTTTGAACACAGAAATTTTACTTTATCATGCCATTGAGCGTGTAAAAAAAGTAACAGAAATAAAAAACGATATCGCAGGAAATTTTTGGCGCATCTAACAGTGTGACTCAGAATGAAACGGCTGGAACTGCTTAGGATGTTCATACCGAAAAAATAACCAAACTCTACTAGCCGAGAAAGAGCACAACGAAGCAACCCAACGGTCTGTGAGCCAATCAAATCGTGAGCTTGGCATCAAACATTTATTGCATTTTAGGACGTTGCAAGCTAAATCTGTTGTACTAACGCGGGAAAGACACACTCAATTCTAACGAGACGGGGCATCCGTCAACCGTCGCCTTAATGTAAAAACATATCTTGATGAGAATTTTCCACACAAGTAGATTAAATGAGTAGGTCTTATGGAGTACCCTGCCTGTTTTCCAGACCTGATACCATCGGGCTTTTTCTTAAGGAGACATCTTAAAAATAAAGTTTTCCGTTAAAATCCGAGGGCACGTGCGCTACAATTAAACGTCGTTAAAGTTTATAGGCCAACAGCCTGCCGTTATCATAGTGTATTAACCAGGACAATAATCATTTTCAACATACGGGAGAAGTTATATATTTTATGTAGATTCTTGTACAATTTCAATATTTATCATATGCCAATTAAAGCTGGAGTTATAGTTATTAGAATTGTGTAGGCGTTTGTTCAACACCTTTTATACATATTCGCTGGCACTAAAATTCCATGATAGATTCAAATGTATATAAGACAAAAGAGGTAACCGTATACGCTTCGAGCTTAAGATAAATCTTCCCCTCTATTGAAACTGCGAATTGCAACAACAGCGCGCATAAATAATACGCTAGACCGTAACAGGCATTTTAACAACGAAGACCCACAATTTGGCAACTGTACGATTGCCGTAGGCACAAAGAACATGTTTTTAAAGAGAGAACAGTTTGTATCGGGTAGAATAAAGAGTAAATAAGGAGTTTAATTCCTGCCGGCGAATAAGCTGACGAACATTGACACTACATGTTGGTTTCCCAAAAAATGCACCATTATTACTATTTCAATATAGACAGCAATTGATTAGGCCCGCAGGACTAAGAAGACTACCGCATTTTTCATTCGCTGGCATAAAACAATATCATCTATCGATATAACTGGCTGGCCTTCTTTTGTGTTTCATCACATTTATCATGTAACAATGCGTTGATAGATGATTTACGTGTTCTTAAGACAGATCATCCAATATCGCATCTCGTCCTATACCAACTACAATGACCTTCCGTGTATAAATGTTGCTCGAGTAATGGTACAGATTCGTTTCGATATAATCTGTATTGTGATTAGAATTGAGGCTTTCTGATTGTTTCCATACTCCATACAAGGAATTGCATCGCTTTGAATATGTTCCTGTTATTCCTGTTTCCCTAGCCAGGATATCTAACCTTGGACCAGGGTTTTCGCTCAAATACTTAGGAAGATGTTCCACTTCCGCACTATCTTCGTTCTTACCAATTTGCTCTACCAGTGACCAGGTGTGTCTTTCTCCAACAGGAGACCAGGTAATGAAAGGTGTGAGGAAGCAAATAGGACACTGGACTGAAATCCTCAGTGTATGACACACATAGTACCACTATATGCCGTTGGCGTCCTGCCGCAACGAAGCACGGTTCTATTTGAGAAGAATACATATAGTGCACGAAATGTACTGCGAATTAATGAGTGCGATCAGCAAAGATGTGCAGATAAATCAGAATCTGGACTAATTTATATCAAGAAACAGTTTTATCAATGCAAAAAGTTCTCAGCATTGTTATTTTAAGCGCTGCTCGTAAGGTTAAATACGAGGGGACTCTTGATCCTGGTGGCACTCAGTAGCACACGACGTTCTGTCACCTGGCATGACCGGGTGAGCTCATATGAGCCCAGCGTATTGTAGCAGAGATCAGTGGAATAATCGAGTCAACATGTCATAGTTCATTGCAAGGATGCCTGTTTTTACTTCCTAAACATGATTTTTTTTTGTATTTTGCGTCAGACAAGGTCACCCCTATTGTCAAACCGAGGACCTTTCTGAATCGTTCCAATTCGCAGAAGTTGCCTTTGATGCAGTAGTTTAAAAGGCCCTACCCCAGGATGGAGCGTAGGTGCATTCGGCTGAAACTGAATTTGCTTTCTTATTGAAGTTATAATGATAGATATTCAACGATACATATGAACCGTTTTCACAATGCAATATTATTAATAAAAGAAGTGATTACGACATCTCAGTATAAATAGCCTCTCCTAAGTAAAGCCGATATAGGTCACCAAAGGCGGAACTGGAACAACAAAAACAGAAGCTGCGGGTCTCTACAATTGGCACACGATCATTTTAATTGTGTAATCTTTAGTTCATTACGAACTGATACTTCAAAATGAGATCTATTAAGACATGGTGACAAACATGGAAAGAGGTCGAATGGGCTGTGCAGCCGGTACCTTTCTGAATCGCTGCTTGGTTTGACCTAATCAGGTCCGCGGCAATCCGTGCCCTCTTCTCCTACATCGTACGACCGTCATTTAAGACAAATCACGCTCCCCTAGTGATATTGAGATCTAGTCATAACCCCTTGGCTTCGGGCACTAGCTTATACTCACATAGCCACTGATAAGGGACTAGCAAATATTATAGCGGCCATTTATCCTTATGATTTTAACAATACACAAAACTCGACCGACAGTTGGAGCGTATTAACTTAAACGGAACTTAAAACTTGAAAAAGTGCTTTGAGCTCTTGTGATGCTTACTATATTCGATAGAGATATCAGGCCGCACACTCAAACCGCGCGTGATTTAATGAACAGCACACTTACGCTATTGAACAATTGGGTGAGCCCTTCTCCGCGGGCCACAGATATACAGGTGAAATAAACGATACTCTGCATATCTGTCTTAAATACATTGAAACAAGGCCCTAATTATTGTTTGCGTGGACGCTAGTAGTTTACTAATTGGAGGAATAGTTTCATCATCGAATTGCCCGATACACTTAGGGGGTGCCTCGAAGTTGCAAAGCTAATAAGTATATGTTAATAGCGAGCTGGTCAATACTTCTAATTTGCGAAAGATGCTACGTAATCAAACGCAAGATAATGCGATGAGATCGGTCTTATAGGTCTAGGCTTCGTACAGCGCATTGTTTTATGATTCCGGCAAAAGCCGGTGCTAAATACTTTCCTATGAAAGCGCTCCTGGAACATGCTCGCCCTAGAGGATGAGATAGAACCATATGGATACATATCGAGCACCGGATGCCGCCGATGCTACTTTTACGGAGAAATTAAGTGCACTGTATGGCCTCAAGATATAAATCAGTTCAAAGGTAACGCGTACATGTGAAGTCGAATCAAGGCAATGTATTTAATATTCGTTGTACCGTATGATACTGCTGTCACCAATGTGTGGCTGTGTGGAAAAAAATATGAATTTTTTGCCATAACATATCAGTTAGAGGAAAAGAATTAATGACATATGCATCAGACTGCGGATAATCGCGACCATGGATTAGAAGATGAATGATCGACTTTGAAGAGTGGTGATTACATTGACGCTGCTTCTTTTCACTCCTCGAGTAAAACAAAATGTAAGGTTAAGGGCGTATTCGTGATCGACTGCATTCATTAGGTAAGACTTCTCTAAACGGTTATATATAGAATCTCTGTGAAGTTCGATACTCATATTCGATGCGTAATATTACAAACGCAGATACACTTTAGCTATGAAAAGCGTAACTATGAGCTATATCTAATGTGATTAACGACTTTATCGTTTTCATTACTATTGTTCTAGGCATCGTCACTTGACATCGAAGGTCTAAACCTTGAAGGTTGTTCATCGTACGTGCCGATTGAGAGTGCCAGTGATCATCACGGCGCAATCTCACAAACCTTGCAACTTTTAGACGAGCTACTCAGAGAAACGCCTGTCGTTATGGAGACGAATGCCAATACAGGCAATGGCGGCAATGCTAAGGAACCTGTCGCCAATGCGACCATGTGCGCTGGGGTGGTCGGCGGTCAGGGCGCCGCTGCTTCGGCGGTCGGAGCAGATGTGGCGCCACAGTTGCAAGCTAAAGCACAGCTGCAGAGCACCGGTAACTGTACTAATAATAACAATCAACATTTTCTAGATTTTTAGTATCTTGTAGCTGAGGTAATTCGTCTGTGCTTTTTAGTCGTTTCTTTTTTTTATCGTTATGCCAACTTTGTTTGTAACTATCAGAAATATACCTTAAATTCTGAGTGGCTTCAAAGGTCTTTCTCGTTATAAGAAATAGTGACAATCCGCTGATGACGGTATGTCTATTCACCGGTGACGTGAGTCAAGATGTTATCCACCAGGGTCCAGGGTTCTATTTGAGCGGTTCCTCTATAGAAGTTAAGCAGTTAAATAGTGTAGTGAAGTTTAATGCAGATAACATTTAATCATAATCGTATGATAAGTATTGACAATATTCTATAATTAGTTCTGCGTAGCACCACATTTAAAATAAGCGCCTTGAACGGAAAGTTATTTCCGATTAGAGCAGGGTTCTGGGAAGGAATGATAGTCTGATAGCTGGGAGGATAGGTATACAAACGGCCGGGGGATCTGCAAATTAGGTGCGTTTTAAATTAAGTATTAGTTAGTTCATTTTAGGGCCTAAAGCGAACGTTTCTGATAAGAATATGAAACGAATAATTTTCCATGAGGAAAGTAAATAACTTCTATGCGAATGAGAGAAGATATCAACTTGCGCTTTTGTAGACATTGTACAACTAAATATAATAACTACTGAACGTAATGAACGATATTTATCTGATTTTTGAAGTTTCGACGCCGGCCGGTGACGACATAGCTGCAGGTGCCAAACCAAAATTGCACACATCTTGGTCGGAGGAAGAACGGGAACAGCATGCCAGCATAATGGCTCATCAGCAGGCTCTTCGAAGGGCTACGCACTTGCGACAGAGGAAGATATCCACTGAACTCAAGGTAGAAAACACCTGACAGCAAATGGATCAGTCCTACTAATGTAATATAAATACCTTTTACCTATTATTCTTTCTATGATTATTTATTTATTAACATAGAGTAGTGCTTTAGTTAGAAAAGCAGAACGCTGTCTTCTTTATAAAAGATTATATCTAAGCTTACTCTGTGCTTTAAAGTATGTTAGGTTTTGAAGAATAATATAAGTACTCGGTCATTTTCAAAAACAAAGTTTCCGGATTGTGTAATGTAGACAGAGTAGAGCGTAGTCTATTGATCGGAAAGCTGCTAGGGGTTGGAATCAGTTTCCGTGTATAAACTGGATGTAAGAATATTTAAACGATTGCTGCTCATATGTTAAAGTTGAATCCTGAGACGATCACTCTGGACATTTTTAGGGATCTTGGTAGGGCTTTCTACATTTCAGTATTACATTCCGGTGGAACAAAGGGCCTAACAGGGATGGTTTGCGTTGAATGGCTGAATAATCGTTTGCCCCGAAATTTAGTCTGTTTGCGATTTGGATGATCTATTGTACCTAATAGTTTCACATAATATGAATATACAGTAATAAGATCACTAAGTTCAAATTTTTACCGGGTCAAGTCTCGTTCTTTTAAGTTGTCAAGAGATATGTATATTGGATTGAAATTAAACAAACGAAGTTCAGGTGTGTGACATTCCCTAGAAACTAGTCGACGCTTCTGAAGGCTACTACGTTGAACGTAGTAGTCAAGAATGCATTAATATGCTGATTTCTCCTCCTTTGATTTCTATGGCGACTAAACTCAGATAACCTAACCTTCCAATAATAATAGTAATGATGTTCCAACAATACCAAAAGAAAAAGACATCAATCGCATACATTCGTATATGTCCCTCGTATATTAAAGACGTGTTGTAATTTATGCTATTGTTTTTTAAGTATGGTGAATAGCAACGTATTGAAAAACTTGACCTGTTCAGTACATCGAAAAATGCGGCATATAAGTTCAGGAGGAGGCGCCTTACAAACGGACGGTTTATAAAATCTGCTTTTCAAATAATCTTCTTGCAGTAAAAATGCAGTATATGTGAAAATATATTAAGTCTAGTGTCGGTGCGTCTGCAGATGCGCTTTTGTATGGCTTTAGTGTAACATATAGACATTATGCGTGTATGCGCGAACAATTATACGTATAGCACAGCCATAGAGTACTAATTGGAGGGGCTTCTGAGAAACGTGCATTGGTCCGCAGGGCGAAAGTGGCGTGCATTGAATTTTAAGTCTGCGCTCTTGCTGTACTATATTTCCTGCTAGAGCATTTACTGAGTTAGACGATGTATGTGCAAAAGTGCGGCGGACTGGACCGCGTTCTCTGCTTAACCGCTTAATGCCTTCGTGTTATCTTAGAACACCTAGGAATATATATACATATTAATAGGATGGGTCAAAAGTGTGAAGTCTATTTTAATGTCACAGAATAGAATTCAAGAGTGAGTATCTGGACGTGTTTTCACTCTTGCATTAACTGACTCTAGAGGCCTTAGTCCGCGCTATATGTGGGAAACAGTACCCACCAAATGTCCTCAGAGGGACCCTTAACAACGCTCGATTTGTTCAGTGTATTTTTTCGTAGTGAAGAGAAATCAAGAGCAGTTAAAGCACGGTACTCGAGGCCGCCATTTAATGTCATTGTCGCGTTAACCATTTTCGCACAGTAGGACAAGTTGGCTCCTCTTGCTGAAAACAAAGATTGTTCTATCCAATGATTGCTTTTTATATTGAGAAAGTGCGTCTGTTTCGTTCCAACTCGTGCTTCAAACTCTGTCGCTGACAGCTTGTTGAAAAGCGGAGTTATGGAACACAACGTCTTATTGAGGTCTCTGGATCGGCATCTATACAGTTTATCCGATCCGTGCTCTTCTGAACTGTCCTTCATCTGTGAGTGAGTCACTTTTGTTTCAGTGTTTTGAGCAATAGCCTAATGTTGTTTTGGCCAAAAAGACGTGTCGTCTATATTTTGAGAGACATTTGCGAAGCGGCTCTATAATTGATTTCCCATTTCGATAGCAAAACGTTACGAAATATAGACATTGTTTCAAACATCAAATTTCCATTACTTAACATCGCATACACTGTTATTGCTTGACATTCCGCTAGTTCTTGCTTTAATATCAACATCGGGGGAGACGGACGAGATTGACGTCTATATATATATATATATATATCTATATATATAAATGGGTGCCCGAACGTTCGCGTTTATGATTTCATCAGATATGCGTATTTTATGGAAATTTCCCTTTAATAGCATGCATATTTACAGCGGCGTAATGCAATTACGTAAAGTTCTAACTAATTAACTGACAATAATGATGAGACAAGTTATACATATAATGTATTGAAATATAGTGTCTGGCATCAGATTCAAACCACAGACAAATGAACCATACACAGTAAGCTTGTTATAACATATTTCCAGCTTGAGACGATCCAAAAGCAGCTGAGGCGGACAAAAAAAGCACAACCAAAAGCGATCCCCGAGGAAGGAAATGATCGCTCAGCGTTCGAAGAACAGCTTCAGGAATTGACAGAAACTCTCAAGACCCTCGAGGGCAATCTTGGTCAAACAGAACTAGAGGCCCAGAAGACCAAACGCAATTGGGACTCGAAAATGGAAGAGGTCTACAAACACATATACGACCCGGCCACCATTCTCAATATAGATGTAAGATACTTTTAGGTTCATACCCAAAAAGTACACATGTTAGAAAGTGGTCAACATTTTAAAATTCTGTGAAGGTGTCTATTCACACTAATAAACCGTTATATTATAATAAAGCATATAGATACCAAGTCCGACTAAAATGGAAATACAATAGCAAAATTGTATTATTACCAGGGGTGTACTTACAAACCAATCGCCAGTAGGCCAATCTATGTGTAAGTATTATAATCGATTATATTTGTATGCATAAAGGTATGTTTTATGGTGAAAGCATTTAGGTGTAACTCTCTAACAAGTCATAGAATCAAACAGTAAAAAATACTTGAATACCATGTGAACAGATGCTAAGGTGGTCTCTTGTCCAACTATGGTAAAAAATCGTTATTTGGAAAAAATGCCCACTTTAAACTAGCCAAATTAAAATATGATGATACTGGTAAAAATATGGTTATATAGGACTATGATGTTGTTGTGCACGTGAGATCTAGCTGGGAACGGGTTTTTCAAGCACTGACCTACAAGAAGACAGATTTAAGATTAAGTTCCTTCTTTAAGATACTTACACACATCAGAGTATTCAGTATCTGGGATCCGCATAAAATGTACCCTCGAAATCGACGAACAGTTAGTACGTCGTATCTAGTGGCCTGTCGAACATTTTCCTAATATTATTCAGAAAAGTCGTAGATGCTGTCTCGCTGCAACGCTCTCTTCAAAACCCGTATTCATCTTTCGAGATGGCTTCCGCGCTCTTCAAGTGGGAGGACAATCTCTTCGTCAACAGTTTAGCCAATGACAATGAGGCAGTTGGTATCCCTTTCTCTTTACGGATCACATCGTCGCGTAAGGGCCCAAAGTGAGCACGCTGTTAAGGTTCTCACTGCATACCCTGTCTAGGTCCGCAGGTTCTCGATAGCCTGTATAGCTTACTATTTGGAAAGCTTACGCCAAAGTAAATCACGCTTTGTTGCAGCTTCTTCATCAATCATCTTTTTGGAGAGCAATAATGTCACACAAGGTATTATATAAGTGCTAAAGCTTTCTAGGAGCGGTCGGGCGCACTGGCGAATCTTTACAGGCGTAACCTTCCATACTGATGACACTGTATACTAATAAAACGTAGTGAACCCACCCAAAGAACCTCTTTGGATCGAGATTGTAAAGTAAGGCTTTGCTGACGAGGATCTTCCGCGCTACAAAATCTATCGCAATGGAGATATATATTTTTAGCGTCCTCACCTTCTAGCGGTGGGTAGTTTATTTTAGAGAATATAGCGTCCCGTTAGCCAGAAACACGTCGATGATTAGATATCCGGCGTGATCCTTGAATTTCGAATTGCGCTTGACAGTCTAGCGGTCATCCTCTGCGAACGTATCCTGCAATGTTCACCCTTGATTCAGGTCGGGTTCAACTAAAACAGGCGTTAAAGTCATCAACAGTCTACAGATTTCGACCATAATTCTTGAGCAATAGGGCAATTATAATAACATGGCAGATGAGCCACAGTCTCTCATAACAATACTAGCGATTCCATATAACATTCAGTATTTCCGGAAAATAATGACAGCAAAGCTTCTAGTCCACTTTGCTAACCTATTTAACCGATATAACGAATTTATATACTATCATAATGACATTCTCAGTACTGATGTCACCATGTTTCTTCCTGATCGCTTTGCTACTCATTATCGCTGTGGACGCCACTGACATTGGTGTTATAATAGCAATGGGCGGAGCGTAAGAATACGAGCGGTCGAGCTTCGACCCGACGCATCGGGGGTGGATCGCTGCGCGTGCGCGCCGCCAAGTTCATTCAGAGCCCCCGGCCAAGGAAGAAGCCCCACGACACCAACACCAACGGTGGCAGTAAGGATGGCAGCGGTAATAATAACAATAACAGCAACAACGGTCAGAACTTTGACCGTGAGCTCTAACTTTCTCTTTGTTTTCTTTTCTAAGATTCAAAACTTTGCAGCACAAATTTCAGACAATGTGCGTCATTGCTATTGTACCAGTTTTGAATATATACGAAGGTCGTGAGAATTTCCTAGCAGTTTAGAAACGTTCCATGTTTCTAAATATTAGTTCATAGTAAAACTAACAAAGAGTGAAAAATCTATATCTAAAGGGTGTAGTTCCTTTTCAATAAGACCTTATAATAATAAAAGTTCCTTATAGATAGGAACAATAGTAGAATGAACCAAAGTTAAATGGTATTAATATATACTATAAACCACATTGTTTCACAACGTGGAAAATTACGAAGCAAGATGCACGATGTTTTTGTTGTTTTGAATGTCATTTTTGCACTTCCATGCTAAACACGAAAGCGACACAGGTAAATTCACAAATAAGTTTGATGAAAAATCGGCTAGTTTAAGGGGTTCGATACTTGCCGTCCGCGAACCTAGCTATTTTATCTGTGTCTTGTATCTTTTGTGACGGCTACTGCAAATGGTTGCAACGATCCACTGATGATTATCGACACGCATTCGGTTGACATAGACAAGCACGGTGGCGGTGGAGGCTCAAACGTGGAAGATTCAGACACGGATGAGAAGAGCTCGGGAGCGCGCACGTTAGGCGCAAAACAAGGACGAAGGGGTACGTTTCGGGTGTTTGGCAGTCTTCTCGATTCAAAAAGAGGCCGCTTCGGGGGCAGCGGGAAACAACAGCAACCATACGGAAGTGGTCAAGGGCAACAGCAGCAGGGAAAAGATGGACATGTGACCAATAACTTTAGGTGAGCCTATATATACCTATATGCTATATATGTGAACGAAGTCAGAGCTTAGAGATAACAGTAACCCATACCAAACAACAAAATAATTTGTTTTTGCCAGCAATAACACTTACTTCAGAGTACACCAAATCATCCTGATTGTACACTTTAGTATTATTAGAAAAATACTTCAACAAACTTGATTCAACTAATTTACAAATCTGTTTACTGTTTTATGTAGATATACCACTCACCTTAAAAGTGTATTGCAAACTAAAAAGAACGTACCTCTTATACTGATGTATAACGAAAAATATTCAAATTTGCATGCAATTACAAAAAAAAAATACTATGCAAGTCTGCTATCAATTTCTGTAACCACTTCTGTGTTTTGAGTCCGTAAAGCATTCCGTCAGATGGCTGGCTCCCAGTACGCAACGAACCGTATGTCTGTCTATATCCGGGTTTGAGCCTAGACCACACAATGTGCCTCTAAGACTAGCAAGCAAATGCACGACCAACAAAGCTATCACGGGCACAGCCTGCTTGAAAAAGATAAGGCACACTTTTCTAATATGGATGGCTATAACGAATTAATAAGCCTTTAATTACAGGTAGAAGCCAAAGCACTTTGGCGCACTGGACAGACTTGAGCGGACACGAACCTAAGTTTATGGGCAAAGGGCATTCCTCACAAAAACATCGTTCTCTATTTAACTCAACGAGATTTGCACGGAATAGCGTTAATAGTTAGGACTTCCTTATCAGATCTTCTTATCAGATCAGACTTCCTCATCATGCTTGCCCGTTTAACTTTTAATTCTGTTCGGTAGGAAAAAAACACTTTCTCGGGTATTAAAAGATTGTCTACAAGGAGAATAGACTATTTAGATGTTTTGTGTATCACCACCAACGACATGATTCTCGAAGATCTTCTCTAAGAAAGTTTACGTTTTGGATTTGTCGCCCCATAACACGCTGAGGTATAGAAATATTCTCCACATATCACAGTCGTTCCCATGAGGGTATCTAGGCCTTACCTAGCTTAGACTCCCACGATGCTCCCAACGACACGACAGCTCCAGAAAAGATCAAGGAAAAAGTATGTAACCGAGTCAAAAGCATGGACCGTATGGCTCATATTGAGCATAAATCATGGTTTCAAACGGCGTTGCAGACAGGCGCTACGAGTTTTAACGTACCAGTTCTGAAAGCGCCGCGCATCGATTCATGCTTCATAAGCTATCTTGAAAATTATCCAAATTAGTATTACGTTTTATATGGGAGGGAGGCGTCCCCTGGGAAAAAGATATTCACACATATGAAGAATAGAATCTGTGTGTTGAGAATATGATTGATACTTTATGAATTATAAACGGCAAGAAATATCACTTCACCTCTCTATAGTAGAAATGAGTTGAACCGAAAATCCTTGAAAAAATTACAATCCAATATGACCATTTTATCAGAGACGACGATTCGCGAATCCGGCGATAAGCAACGTAGAGTTTAACAGAAATAAGAGGTTGATTTAAACTTTGGTCTTATGCTTTGTGGATAGTCATTGCGAAGGAAAGTCGTGTCCTAAGCTGGCTGTGGTTTAATGTTAAGTCAGAGAGAGACTAGACCAGAGACTAGAGTTTTACGAGAGACTAGAAATAAGGAACTCGTGGGAGTAACACACTCTTATTTGAATCGGCCTGTAGCCAATGATAAATGGATGTAGGTCGTGCATCATTACTCTGGTGTTACTGCATAATTCGGAAGGTCAATAAAAATAATTTTCTTCTACTTCTGAAGGAAAACTTCTGATAAAGATAGTTGCAGTGCCTTTTTCGAATTACAAAGTTTGTGGCGAAAGCCTGTATACTTTGAGATTATATAGGAGCCGAGCCGGTGCCATCCGAGGCCTGATTGTACACAGTGGCCTTTTCAAAAAGAGAGTCATGCAACGGTTGTTAGTATCTCTAATTATTCGATTACTGAGTGCTAATACGCATGTTGTTGAAGAAGTATCCCTTAGAGTCCCGAACAAAAGAGGTGTGTAAATCTCATCAGTGCATTGTGCCATGCACGGGCGTTGTACAACGATATTGGCGGGCAGAATAATTACATTATTAACAGCTTTCGGATATCTGTCTTCCCCAAAGTCTAATAGGACATAAGAAGAGTTGGCCTTAGCCGCTGTGAGGTGCGCGTTCGGCGCATATCGCGTGAAACTTATGTATCGTGGAACGCTTCTACAGATTTTCAATTTAATCAAACACTCTCATTCCATAGGCGGGAATATCTGATGCACGCATCATCACCGGTGTCGCGTCTGAGGGCACGCAGCAGATGGCGGAAATCACCGTAGCACATTGTTGAGATTCCGTCGAGTGCTTCGTTAGTGCTGCTTATGTTACGAAGAGATCGATCGACGCCTTCGCGCGTCTCCGCCTTTAATTATGGAGCTATTGTGCCTTGCAATAGGTGGTCCTAATGGACAAAGAAGATGTTTTCGAGTTCTTATCAATACTGCGTAGCGTCTGTGTTATCGGTACCCTGGATCTTAGAGCAAAACTGTGCAGTGCGCCAGCCCAGAATCGAGGTTGCAGTGAGGCCTCAAGGAGTTACCGGAAACGCTTTTTCCGTCAACGCGCACTTTTGCGGGAAAATTACGATTCTGCCACCAGCTCTATCGACGGAGACCATTTTTCCTGGATTTGTTTCTAAGCAGGTGCAGACATCTCTGTGGACTATCCTCTAGGCGACATTTAAAAGTTATTCGTTTGCGCTGGTTAAAGTCGTGGTAAGTGTTAAGTAATTAAAAGTGTCATATTTCGCGTTGGCACGTGTGTATTGTGTAGGAAACTATCAGCGATTGCATTTTTCTACCGGTCGACTAGTTCACCTGTTATTAAAGTGAGAACGAATAGATCTCGAGCTGCCTATGACAGCAAGATGGTATCGACATCTGGGATCGTCAGGTACTAGTGTTTATTGCGATAGAATGGCCCGTTCGGTATGCAGGCCCCCTTAAATGTAGCGAGATGATCTGCGCCGGCTGTTTTCAATGCGTTGAACAATGTAGGATATAGACATGGTGGAGCAGAAGACGCAACTAATAGGTTTCGCCCCAACAGAGGTTACTATCATACATGTGGCCAAAAAAATTCGCCTGTTGATATCCAGAGAAATAAGAATTCGTGAAGTGAAAAGCTCGGTACTTTTTCTCGTTACCGCACCAGGCTATCTCATCACCCTTAACGATAGCCCCATCGCTGTCCTTCAACTTGTACTTCATAATGTATAGAATCGATTTGACAGCGAAGTATACTTATACGCTAGAGTAGCATTCGTTGACTTTCAGGAAGTCGGCGTTGTACAAAAAACTGAATTGACATCTTGTGCCATGATTTATGCTGCGGCCCCTTTTTATAGCCGTTTGGGGGAGCAATGCTTGTATGTTGGATAGGCGCTGTCGGCATACACTTACTGGTTAGGCTTAGGGAATCTTTTTGAGCATTGATAGTCTACCATGCATGGAGGGTTAACTGTGCCGAACAGGCCGTGAATTATACTAGGCTTTAGTACTAATACATGACGTTCTGGATCCTCCGCTGGACTCTGGATTTTCATCTGCATAAATTTGTCGTATGTTTGTAGCTGGGGCTTTGTTCGTCGAATATTTGGACATGCGGGAGTCTTCTGTCCTTTGATTGCTAGGTAGGCGATGACATTGTCAAATTTCCGCATGTTCTGATTTATGTAAAGGTCTTTACAGTTGGAACACTCTTCCGATCGTGTCTGACCGATCCTCAAGCCGTTGACCCCCCCGGAAAGGTAGCGAACGGTATGCGGCCATTGCTTATGTCACGTCATAAATAACTACAGTGAAGCACTGGCCAAAGTGCGACTGTGCGCCGTCGCGTCTTGTCCCTCAGAATTCTGCATTGTATAGTGGGCCGGCTATAAATGTTGAGGAGATGCTACACCGCCTTCCCCATAAGAACTCGGTAATCATCATTGGCTATTACATTAGAGAGGTTTTATATGTCTTTAAAGGACTGATTGAAGCCGTTCACATTAGTGGCATATGCTAGTTATAGCTACCGCTCCTGCAAAGTCGAAGGCGATGTACCTGTGGTAGACACCGGTGCGTACAGACGTACACACATAGTATGTTGCAGTTAAAATGAGAGAGATGAAATAATTTTTTTCTGAGAGGGAGAGTTTGGGAGGAAATTTGATAAACAGAAAAGGATAACGGCAAATCTGACGAATGACGAACAAGGGCACTAGGAAAAGCGGCGCCTTAGCATTGCTACGCATGTAATTAGGCTTTTTAAGCATTGTGATGCGCTCGATGTGACACTAATTTGTCGGATATAGTATAAGCGATGTGGGCAAACAGTTCACGAAGGTCAACACAGAACCAAACGTTGCCCTCTGCGAGTATTTTACACATTTTCCGCACTGCTCGTCCCAAGGCGGAACGATACCGACCGTAGGAAAATCAGTCTAACCCTTTCTTGCCAGATGGATTCCCCACTTTATTAGCCCTCACTCAGTTCAAGAATATGGATCATACATATCGAAACGGTGCATATTTCTAACAACTATTTCACAAACCAAGCAAATCAGCCGCATATTTATCTATCGAAGAAAAAACCGACTTTTTGTAAAAAAAAGTATTGCAAAATATAAGAATATGAACCGCGAAGATCTATTATGACGCATCTAGGTGAAAATCATAATTCGTAAATTCGGAAAGGGTGAGGCGTTAAAAATGACTTGTCATCGCCCATTTTGTAGTGGGTAGAGAACCAACGCCTCTAGCAACATAAATTTTTCACTAAATCCGGACCGTTATCGAGAAAATCGTCAAGAAACGTCAAGTTACTGAGAAAGTTACAAGAAACTGAATTCTCTTTCATCATAACAGGAAGTTCCTCTCGAAAAAAAAGTATTCACTAAGCAAACAGTATGGACTAGATATGCCGAAATGATTCATATGGCATCAATCATTTCGTTACTCCTCTTCCTTTGCGAAAGAAAGTACTCGCATTCTATAAAGAAGTTAACTGAGATGAACAATATTTCATGAACTATAAACCACCTCGGTGACAATCATTACTTTAATATTAAATAATAAAAATATGGGAAACTGGATACCATCCTTTGAATGTTATATTGCGCCCATCTTGTAGAGTCTGGGCAAAAAACAACTTCCCGCATCAATAACACGTTCTTAACGGTTGTCATTGTTGTTGTTAACTGCAAAAACGATTAATGGGTTCAGATGATCATTATACTTTACGGAAAGAAACCCATTCCTCGTACGGATTTTCTCAAGAAAGTTTCGCGATCCACCATAAATCAGTCCAATCCGATCGGTCTTAAATGGTCGATTTGAGTCAAATAGGCGCACAAACCAATACGCGAACACAGAGTATTAGTAGAAGACTGAAAGCGATTTGTGGGCTTTATCTCAAGACGGTTCTCCTATAGAGCTAATCCTGAGCAAACTTTTCGACGCGGCAAAAATTACCGCCTGAGAAAAAGTTCATTTGTACATTTGATGGTATATATACCCGGACCATGCTTATGGCCGCTTCATAAGCGTTAGTGTGGCGTTCTTTTCAAACGTGGAAAATCAGAATGATGAACTTGCTGCTATCGGCTTACGCTTACCCCGCCAACCAAATTAAGACTGGTTACTATAAGATAATGTAAACTGGGGGAAAGAATTTGTCCAGTCGACCACGTCTTCCGTGCAGATTTTTCTCTATGTGAAACTCTATCGATTTGGAAAAATACAGCCCATACTAAAGGATCGTTTTGGGTCCGATACTCAAACAAATGAGATACTAGGTCAATATATACGACTGAGCAATCTCGAAAACAGCTTGAGGAATGATCACGTTTTTCCGATCTACGCACTGAGACAACACAATGACGGAAGGATCACGCTGGAAGAATGGAGTGTTTTAGAAGTTATGACAGTGCAGCTTCTGACCGTTCTTGAACACAAACAACAACAGTATGGCAATTAGCACAGCGGCTGTTGTCGAACTTACTAATTTTTCCCCTATCATACCTACGTTCAAATCAGTTCTAGAGAGAAGCACCAAAAGAAAGGTTGTATCTAGAAACGTAGGCAGCACCGTTGCACATCACTGGAATAAAAATCAGTCGGAAAGGACAGCTATCTCGCTGATCCTTAAACGTTAGAAGTTTGCCCCACAACAAGCAAAATACGTCTAAAAAGGTACTCACAAAAGCAATGACCGAAACGCTACTTCTCTCATTGGAAGGGGCTGTTTCAAGGACAAATTAGGGAGAACTTGAAAATAAGTCCGTGCATTTCAAGTAGTGAGGAACCCATGATAGGCACTTTTTCCTGTAGTTAACAAGGAATTTCTACTCCGAATAAAATTGGGCCCCTAGAACGTACACTGAGAGAAAGAACCCCAAAAACTTCTTGGTTCCAACATACACATCAAGAGTTCTATTCCAGCTAAATCTTAGGGCTCAAGCTTGCTATCAATGTTAGCCGCGCGTACGGGCCGGGTCTTTTTGTTTGGGTTTGAAATGTAGTGACCTTCAGCTCTCTTTCATCTCTTTAATCGTAGACATTCAAGGTACACTGTCAACCTAACTATTATACAAAGTTCGTTAATAATTAAACAAAACTCATTGTAGGCCACTATTGTGGCTAGTTATCAACGACGCTCAAAAAGTATTCATTGTGCTTAAAGATTATAATATCGCAAAATGAGGATGAAATCAGTGGGTCAGGACATTATATGGTTCTTTTTGTTGCACCATCATATACTATAGCGATTCAGTACCTTTAATTACATCTACAGAACATTTACTTTTGCATGTTAGTAGATAACCAAATAATAAAAGTGTTTAGCACATTTTACTGTTCTTAGCGTCAGCTATAGAAACAGTAGATATCATGCTACTGTTGTCGAGATCATTCGGATCTACATTATTTTCACGCGATTCTGAACCGGCTGCGCTTATATTAAACCTGAATTACCGTCATTTACAGATATATGTGCATACACACGTGGCTCGTAGAATCCGCAAAGCTGTTTGACTTATGCCCTTTTGGTTCCTCTGTTCAGGCACAACCCTGTATCTACATCAGGTTTTCCAAGAACGCACCTGGTACCAAATCTCTATTCCCTTCTGCAAAACCATCGTAAAATTAAATTTTCTCGTACTCATATTTCTGCCCATCATGATGAATCTAAACCGAAGAATCTGTCTAGTTATTTCTAGAACTGTTTATCCATTGCCCATAAAGCTGTCCGCGAGATTTCTTTTCCCGGAACTTCTCTTCATGATTCCAATCACGTGTATTCATATACCTTTAACAAATATCCACTACAGACCTTCTGAATGGAATAACGTGGATCCATATGTCATATAGGGATCTGATGTCAGATTTGAGCTTTTCTTCCGTGTCTATCTTTTTTATTGACAACATTTCTTTTAATTATCTTTCGCGCATGTTTTCTGATGTTACAGTGGCTTGAAGCAAAAAGCAGAAGCCACGTCTAGTTCGATGGCTGAGCAAGACAAGGAAAGGGGTGAAAAACAGGACTCGAATAGTGACCAAAGAGGTGCCCAGGCTATCAGCAGTGAGGAAAATACTCGACCTGCAATGGTGTGCACTGGAACTGGTGGGCAGGAGAACACACCTGGTACCGGACGAACACCCTCTGCGCCATTAAATTTAACCAGCAGCCCACGGTCCGAAATTCCCCGATGGGTGGTTGAAGAAATTGAGGTAAAGACAGACACAGATCGACCACTCGAGCGAAATTGCTGCTATTAGATTTACGATTGCTTACCTGTGCAGAAAAAGAAAATTAGGGAAATAGTTGCACCTTTGCTGTTAGGATGTAGAGAAGACTACATAGTTGGTATTCAACAAAATGTCAAAGTAATAGGCAGAATGATAATAAAATAAACAAGGCGATAAGCACGATCCTTAGCCTTAAGGGCAAACTTTGCACAGCCTTCCATCCGCATTGTTTAAAGTTTACCTCTGGCACTAGATTAAGCTTACACCTTTGTCGATACCTTATGCTCTTTTAGGAATTGTTTCTGGAATTATCTGGACACATACAGATATTTTTGGCCTGTGTTAAAAGGGCCTTTCCTAATGGTGATATCTAATCAGTATAAGCTCTCTTCACCCCGATGACAGCTTTAATTTCGGGTCTAGGCAGCTCATTCGTTCCTAATGATATTATTGCAACTCTACTAACGCTTATTTGAAACCACTAGTGGACGGATCGGCGTTGTCATGCCAAGGGACCTTCACTCCATAACACTCGTAGCAGGCCCAAACCTAGGCTATATCTATTCTGAAATATGTTCAACGCCTCGAGCAGCCAATCCTGCATTTGCTGGTACATCGTTCTGTTAAAAGACGTGTGGCCTTTCTTTCAACACTTGCCCTATTCATGGTCGCACAACACTTTATTGAACACAGGTCTGGTGACAGCTCGTCTGATTTATAGAACGTATTACATATACGTGTAATCCTCCTAAATAATCAGTAATGTCGCATCCGTACTCATAGTAAAAGATTTTCGCACACAACCTAACCGAAATAAGACGATCGGCGGAAGTGTCTTTTCGCATGGTGTCGATCAGCAGTGATTCAGTTGCAGATTTTATTTTTAGCTCAACCGAAACCTCAAACCTGCCTTTAATGTAGTCATAAGCGCATTTGCGAGGTCGTACGCTGTTGATTTGGGACAACCGAAGATCATCTTGGTAGCATTTGCTGCCTATGAACAGATTTAATAATAGCTGCTCTTCACGCAGATTCTAAAAACGAAATACTATTTTTTGCAGTAGCTGCCAGAGTGGCGCCGTAGGGAGCGGGGTGCCTGCCACCCATGCAAAGTCAGTTTTTGTTAGTCTGTCTGTTAGTTTGCATGGACGTATCTCTCTAACGAGCTCTACAGAACTTACGAAGTCTGTGTACGTCCTTCTTGTGACAAGCTTTTGTCTAATAGTACCGATTTTAGATGAGTCCGTTCGTAAAGCTGCACGCGATCAACATTTAAGCCTACCACCATGTACTTTTGGCTGCATGGAAAGGTTTATGATGCACTTTATACTATACGGTGCAAAAAAATTCAAAAGACAGTGTGATCTTGATGAAACTTGTCTTTGCACAACCAATGATATCGTGATGGTAGCGGCTGAATTCTGATACTATTGTTTTCGACGTTTTCCATTCTCTCTTTTTTAGGGTTAATAACAATTGATTTTTTAAAATGTCTCAGGGGCTATCTTTCATGACATTTTTTCGTGTTACTAAAAGTTCTCATCATCTGATCCCGCATTTCTCAAGAACCATCTGTTATAGGGTCCCACGACTACAGTGGACCACGATGTCTTCACAAATACCAGTCAGTTCGATGCTATCAAGCACTGTGCAATTTAATTTAATAGTCATTCACTCCGGGAAGAACATCTGCACACTACACACCTATTGGTCCTAATCCTTACGTCGTGTCGTTTTTTATGTCTGTGGAAATTTTTCCTGGCTATAACTTGGAAGCCCAAACGTTTGTCCTGCCCTACTAATTGAAATAGTTGAAATTTTAATTATGATTGAATAACACGTCAGGTGGAAAACTGCATAGTAATCTAAATTTCTTTGGCGTGATTTTGCAAAGGGCTACTACAAACAATACAACCAAAATATCCCTATATGTTCCCATACAGTCAGAATGTCACAGTCACAGTGGGCATGGGTAACCGTCTCTCTCGCGATTACCTACAGTAGATCAATATACTTTTACAAAACCAACCAATTGTTTGACGTTATCAAGCACTACATAATATAATTTAATAGATAATTACTACAAACAACGTAATTTACATCGTCGGGTTATTTGACATATCACCTAGTAGTGCCGGTGTTTCAGACATTTTGCTCGCAGAAACACACATACCTCGCAAATTCTATTCTGGAGCGATGTCTCTGCTACCCAGGCCAGCGTAAACCGTTTTAGGACATTTTAGGTGCATCGTCTATGTCCTTACGCATTTGTTTATAGCGATTTAAAACTAGAGTTGTTTTAAAAATTAAGGCTTTTTCAATTGTTCCGCATCAGCACAAAAAATGTAGTTCTGTTCCAGTGAAGTAGCTGCGACGCTAATAACGCGTCGTGATTACTTAAAGTTGCGTCACGTAGAACGTGCCTTAAAAGAAAGTAAAATACGTATTGATAATGCAGTAAGAATTTATGGAGTACGTAAACGATTAGAGTTTGTTACAGATTCCGTTTTTGAAGGTCATTGTCGTGAAGGGTTCTATTTATCAGCTTTACATTAGATGAACAGTATCGTGTTGACGTTGTTTTTATTGAGAATTGACGTATTACAATTCAGATATCCTAATTCGATCACAATTTATATATTTTGGACATCTCAGATGCCTCGCTTCTTTTGTGTATCAGGTAACCTGAGCATTAGTATGCAGATCCAAAACGGGGTCCGTATTTGATCTGTCACTTGGTGTTCTCTGATTTCTAAGATGACTTGACTGTGTAACTACTTCTAACTTAAGTACACGTAACTTCCTACTTCATATCGCATCTTCGAGCTGGTGCCCTTTGTGTTGTAAAGGATCGCAACTGCCGATAGCATGAATCTCTAATCTTATAGTGACATCAAAAAACATTAGCAAAATCTAGATAACGTTATTCGTTCTTTGTGCATTTTAGTTGTTCGAACAGTTGATTCGCGACTACCAAAAGGTTCACGGAAAGGTGGTTGACATGTTTGAGACGTGAAGGCCTTACGAGAAGCTGATGGACCAAAAGGACATCAAACAACTTTCAACAACAAGGAACGCATATGAATTTTGACATTAAGTTGCCTGTCTGCTAGCCTGGAACAGCCATTGAGCGTATCGATTTAGTACAGCAGCATCAGAAAAACAATGCACATAAGTAAGGTCGTACCGCGTTGCGCCAAAAAAACCCAACAGGGTTAACCTGTTTCATATATATATATATATATATATATATATATATATATTTGTTTTTCTATAACCAAGAATATTCTGTTCAGTGACGACTAAAAGAGGTTATCAAGTTAAACATTTTTACTTGCCAGTGAGAGTAAATCTGCTTATTCATTTTTGAACGATTGTCGCCGTCGTCGTCGTCTGCATCGAGCATGTTATACCTGCTAACGATAAAGTCTGGACCTGTTTATAACTTATCATTGTATTTTGTAAATATGCGATGTTGTCAAAGTGCGCTTGCCTATTTCGTCTCAATTCACAGCCAGAGTGTATTGACAATATATACGATGTCCTATCCCAACGGTTAAGGACGACTGATTTTGCTGAGTAATGCTCTTTGGTCCGATATGCGGGAGTATATTCAGGTCAGCACCCTGCCATGACCTATACGATAACAAGGAAAATGTGTAGGAGAGGGGAAATTCTTACGGTCAGTCCTTATGACACACGTACACAAATGATCATCGCGCGTTGTTTCGGAGTAGCCGTGAGACAAATATATTAACGGTGATCCTTTCGGGCGGAACGTATGGACGTCCTATCTACGTTATAGGCACCAAGAAGGAGAACCAATTATTTTTTTCTTTATTATTATTAAAAAAAGAACGATTACGTTCTGCTTTATTACTCTTTGTTTTAGAAATATTTACAGGCGAAGGCGTACTCAAGGCGTAACTCAAGGGTTCCTCAATTGGCGAGTGAATAGCAAGTTAGCTTCGTTTCAATGTCTCTGCGCTTAAGCCATTTATACTGAAGTTAATTATTATCATGAAACAACGTTTTATTATAAGTTAGAAAATGCTAGTTATAACTTGCGAAAACAATCGAGATGAATAGCTAGGTTCATTGAAGTTGACAAGCTTTTGATTCTGTACGTCTGATGACGGTGCTGATCGAGGGATCCCAACACACGATATCGTTCGTTTAAGTAGAAGTAGGCGTCTCCACATGCCGCAAGGAATAACTTGATGAGGGACATGAAAAGATTCAGTTTGAAGGACCAAATCCTTACGAAGTCACAACGGACATTGCAACAGAGTTATAATGCCAGAATGCTCGAAAAGAAAGAAAGAATCAAAATGAATAATGGTAATAATAATTTAGAGCCAATGGAACGCTCGGAACACTGCCTCCCCACTCTGGAGATGTACGGTATCTAGAAGAAGTGAGCTTCAGATACTGAAATACTAATAGGTGTAAACCAGTGTAAAAAATCTGCATATACCCACCTTGTCCTATTTCTGTTTGTCCTTTTTTCCTATACCTTTTCTCACTGTTCGGTCATTTAACACGTATAGTCTTATTCATATTTTCTAATTGTTCGTCTTACGCTTCTCTATAATATTGCCTCAAGTTTTTAAGTTCTCCTCTTACAAGCCTTTTGACTTTCGCACGATCACAATTCGCCATAGCCTTTGCAGAGGTCATTCTCAAACGAGGCATCTGATATTTGCATTACAGTAACAGGCCATTTTTTTTAGAAAAGGGAACATTTCCCGACAGTAATTAGTATTTACTGTTGATTCTTATGAATGTAATGGTTGTATTAATTAATAATGTCAGCTCTGCATCGTTCTAGTGTTTATACTGTACTGGTAGAGGTATGAATACCTCCAGATCACAAATCCGCTCACGCATAGCACAGTGTCTCCATTTCTCGGCAGTAATGAGTAAAAATTCTTGATAAATAGAAGCACCGCAGAAGAGAGAACGCGTTTACATCTGATATTAGATGCTCCAGGGAAAACGTTCGAGCCATCTAACAAACAGCGTATCCGTTGCTAGCAATTGAATATACATGATGTTGACCAATAATTTTCCAGCTCCTACTACTCGACCTAAACCCTTGTAGTAAACTATGATCCCTTTTGTTGGCATATGTTGCTTCTCGTCGTGGAGGAAACGAGTACATCTCATTAAGACTGCTCAACAAAACAACAGTAGTAATAAATAACAGCTTGAATATGTGCTATCAGAGTGTTATTTTTTTTTCTATCGTTACTCTAGTAGATCACTCTCACTAGTCTGAAATAAAATTTCTATAGAATTTTGTAGATCTATTGTATGATGGATGGCTAGTGTCATTACGGTGATGTGTCTTTCGTACGAACAGGAAACTACAAGCATTGTTTCAGATTAGTCTTCTTTCCGAGTCAATTTCTGGTTTCTAATTCGACAGTATTTCAAAGAGAGGATCTTTTCCGATAGCTTTCAGCAAGCGACAATTGTGGACCCTTTCGTTGCGATACGTCAAGCAAGGCTCGCTCGATCTAAACTAGCTCAAAGAAGTATCACCCTATATAGACTGTAGTTATGATTTAGTCTTTGCAAAGATACATTTAGCGTCTGACCTCTTTCCTACCAATCGAAACAGACGTATGTTCAAATACAGGCCGACGGTCATTTTCCTTTCGAACGTATCCGGGCTCTAGTAGAAGAATCCTAAATCATCTAAATTCTTAGGTATCGGCGCAGTAAACGATGATCCACTATAACAAAAGCATTGATCAGCATCGTTTACTTCATAATGGCACCAAGGCAAAGTCAGATGAGCGTTGAACATGTTGACGTTTCCAGTTTCGATGGGTTCGATTATGTCGACGCTGACGAACGGCTCGCCAAATTCGAAAGTCAATGCGCACTTGAAAGGTAAGTGTGCGTTACGATATTTAGAAACTTAGGCGTATAGTTAAGAAAGCCCGTATAAGGCAAAAGCTATTTGCTCGCACTTAATCACGCGACCGACATCTATTTCATAAGAAACAACAAGAATAAAACAATTCGGTGTCTTCGTAGAAAATGTATTGATATACTAAAGTGTATAAGAAACATGTTAGTAGCGGTAAACTGTCTCTTCTTGCAAACTCGATATATGTTCAACATAGTTCGTGCTACGTCGAAATGCCACTCCTAGAAACCCCTCGATAGCGATGTATATTGTATGATTTGTTTATTTTCACAAATGCTCTTATTGCTATTGATAGCACTGAAACGTCCCATTTTTTTTAATCTTTCGATACAAAGCCGTTCAAGTGATAACTATTACATTGTACAACTGTCAAACAGATCAAACCTTATGGCTATTTATACACCCATTACACTGAGACAGATACGCACCCTTTATCGCTGTCGTCCGATCTGAGGCTAGAGGACGTGACTGATCTCCTGGAACAATTCTGCTCCGCAACTAACATCCCGACCTTTTCGTTCAGGCTGTGATCATTTAGTTGTAAACAAATGCCATCTTCTATAGCCTCACCAATGACCTCTTCAAATGATGTTTGTTCCACGCTATGGGCATGTAGTCGTGAGTTGAAATTATTTTCGCTGGGATTAAGGTCTTCCAAAAATTTATCTCAAGCCATTTAGGCGTTTAATAATAGACGAGTACTGATGACCTACTTAGACAATATTTGTTAAATTTAATTGAACGCATATGTAAATAGAATAGAACTAGGACAAAAAGCAAATGATGTCCGGAAGGCATGTTGATCCAACGAAGCCTATACAAAACTTTTTTCGTACTATTTATTTTTGGACGTTTGGGTGCTCGTTGCAGAACACTGAACTTTTACACGTTTGGATATGTTGTGGCGGTAATAAGGGATGTTATGCGGGTGTTTTCCCCACCACCATCACGGGTTGCTTAGGGCTGAGGCGTTAGCTGTTGCGTCGATGTCTCCGAACATCCCTTTAGCTTTTGTCTGTGTATACGCTTAACTGAACGTTTCGCTTCTATTAGTCTAACTCATCTCAATGGTGTTCGAATGGCTATTATAAAATAATTGCAAGAGTAAAGACAAAGTAAAGGGAATTAAGTCAATGCGCATATATCTATCACAAAAATTGAAGTAGTAGAAGAAGAAGAAGAGCGAGCAATTGAGACTACTGCTAGTCGCTTTCGACCATAGTTCTGTTTTGGTCGGCAAAATAATTAGCGTCCGAATCGTCCTCGTTAATCCGTCTCCCTTCTGGCCTCGCGTGGGTGATCAACAATACAACGCCGTAGGTTATCATGGTCGTTAGTAGAGCAAATACGCCGACGGCAACCGCAAACGCTTGAAATTGTTTGTTCCAAAAATGCTCTCTATTTTCCTGTCTGGCATCCGCAGGACCTTCCGCGTCCTCCTGGAAATTGGAAATCTCAGAAAGTAATACGTGTGTTTGAATTTTCGTGTCGCCACTGAAAGAAGCAAAATAATTAGTAAATAACAAAGCTAGAAAAACACACACGCGGTTCCCGAAGTAGTGCTGGCCGGTTAAAAAGATAAGGAGAAAGCAACATAAAACACTATATATAATATGGTATGATAGCCTTTTATTGAAGCCGAGTGATGCTACTACTAATGAATCTTCTCGAGCCTGTAGGGAGACGGTACAGTAGACACATCAAAAGTTTCAGTGGCTATTGATTTTGTGTCGCTTTCATAATTTTCGCTCTCTCAGTGCCGCCTACGCTGAAATCGGAACCAGAGATGGCCAGCTGGTCATGCCGCCTCTGGCAATCGCAGGTAGTTACTTGCGATCTATATTCTACCTAATCTATTGTAGTCTGCTCGGGCCTATTCTATTAAATGTCTTGGGTAGCAGGTCTGTCCCAGAAGCACCGCTCAAAATGGTCCGCTCGACTTTCATTCGGGGAAAGTCTGTGCGGAAGACGGACGCGACCAGAGCAGCTGTTCATTCGGATGTTTATATAAGTATAGGCTTATGTTAGGGATCAGGTGTAGTGCGAATCCAATATCAGATTAAGTTAATGAGATAAATGCTCCGTGGAGGCAGGACTGTCGGAACTCTGTGACGAGAAAAAAAGTGAAATACCTAGAGTATACCTGCAATGACGTAACGGAATCGGTGATGCAAAATCTCAAATAAGTCGCAATAAAGAAACTGCGTCACATTTGGACCATGCCTTTTCGTTTGTTGAGTGCGGCCTATATCAAGCATTTGATTCACTGGGGGGTGTCTGTTCGAACATGGGGTCCGATTTTAAAATCGCCTTAGTGAGTTTTTTACGAGATTTCCTACTTTCCAACAGAGATGTGTGTTAATGAGAATACTGTGGGAGCTCATCGTTTCAGCAATATTTCGAAAAATTTTCACAAAACAGCGCTTAATTATTTACATATAGCGTACATGTTAATTTGGTTAATCGTAACCCGACAGCAGCAATTTCTATTTCATCTTTCATGTTTGTAAATAATGCCGCGTTACTATTTAGAAACACGAAGCGCGGTATCGTCCACGCTGATCCATCATCACCAGCACGAAAGTTGCCACTCGTGAACAAGCGAGTGGAACTTGTGTTGCGAAAAAAAGCTATTCAATGCTATCTCTGTTATAAATATAATGACCTTTTTTATACCGCTAAATTATAGTGTATTTAATAGTAATGCAGGCGCGGGGCAAAATCCGCTGGGTCTTCTTGTATATTTTATAACAATGCACCAGAGATGCATTTCAGTCACTTGTCATCGCTTCTTCGCTATATATAGCCTGATAAAGAGGCGCACATGGCTATCCCCGTCTATATCTATCTCCGTCTCTAAGTATACGGTTGGTAAAAACATTGATATATCAAGGAAGTTAAAGGCTTTCCAAATTTAGTAAAGTTATGAGTACTTCAACACATTTTCTCCTGTGACATGGTCCAAGTATTGCGCCAGTAATGCCATCTGGTACGATGATGGCTAGGTGCTAGGAAGTCTAGGCCACCTCATATTCGTACATAGGGTCTGTATTGGCTATAGAAAACCCTAGAAGAGTATCATGAAAAGCCAAATCGAAGTCCACCTTAAATTGTGACGTCTCAATAGCCTCTACCAAGTCAACGATGCGTTGGCCTCAGTAGCTGACGATAGCTTAATTTGTGACAGGAAACGGAGTCATGAACATAGATCGGAATAGATTTGGAGCCTGTCAAAACATTATTACTATTATCTTAATGCTACGTTGTATGTTCCTCAGTGTTCCAGTGAAAAATGATTGTTTGCTTTTGCGTGAACGTCCTATTTTCATACTAGTGCCGTTGAAGAAGGACATACCGGGTGCTTTCTATACCAGACACGATGACAGAGCGCATACGGCGATTATGAATTCTATCATCGAATAGTAGCACCTGTATTGTAGAACTTAATCAAAAGATACCGTTGTGGGGGCGAAAGCTTTGCGGGATCACCGTATTCAGCATACGGTCAAGTTCCGTTTTTTTAAAAAATCAAAAAGTTATGATGAGCATAATGTTTATCCTATTCAGAAAGGGATTGAACGCCACAAAAAGGAAATAATCCCACAGCCCTGTTGACAACCATTGCAGTTCCTGAAGGTGAAGTGAGATATACATACACGTGATAACTAGGTAATAAATACATATATATAAACAAGAGTTTCGATATGGACACTATCGCTGAAAACGGCTGTCGAAGTCATTGGCTGTCAATGGATAAATAAACAAATGATACAGCTACAGAATTGACAGCAGGAGTACAGGAAGGTGCTGTTAATCGTTTAGCTAGTTGATCTAGACCATCCAGCATTTGCTTCTATTTTTGATAGCTCCTATCTTCGAAGATTGTCTTCAAGCATTAATAACCAGCATCATACTTCACGCATGGCCGATAGTGACTATCGTTATAGCATGTTTCATCTTAGCTTAACCCAAAGATCGCTTCCATTGCTATTTCCACTTTCTGCTGTTCAGCAAATTCCCAACTGTAATGAGGATAAAAAGAGGAGTCTGTGGATTATCAAAATTGACGGAAAGATCGTTGCCAGCAGTTATATTGTCAATGAACGAACGAACGAACGAACGACATCCTGCTTAAGTTGGCGAAATCGATATTGAAACGGAGACGGCGCATGTGCGCCGGCATAAATCGAAGACTGGGCGCAGTTGTCGCATGTTCGTTCCCTCTTTTAAATGATGGCCGCGAAGGAAACATTTCGTTTGCAATATCGGCTGCACAGTCCCATATTTACGGTCCTATCTGAAAGGTCGTAATACGTGTACCTTGATGTGTACCATCAGAAACACCTTCCCGATGATGTGAACGCTGTTTGATCAGTAACTGTCTCTACTAGAAAATAGTCGTACCACTATGAACTGTTGCACTTAGACCGGACTTAATCCAGTTACGGTTTCCGTATGAAATTGAACGTCATCCCCGGTCTACAACGTTTATTGCCTTAGGTAGACTGTTGCCGAAAAAGAAAAACGAATATATCTAATATTACGTATAGTAAATGATATTACGTTCTAGATACAGAGCTCTACCAGTCAGGTGTGAGCTAACTGTGTGTGGGTAAGCTGATTCATCACGATGAAACAGTGCCCTTTTGTCAATACTACTAATGTTATTTATGGAATCAGTTCACGCGGATCCGATTGCTCAACTGCATAGATACTTTTCCGTTAAGCGTCACAGTTCGGCTAGCATCACATTGCAAGTTGTAGTATACCTCATCAACTAGTGCTTATATTGTAACTTACAACACTGCCGGCAGGAAGTGATCGCTAAGACATTTTATATATTTCTAGGATTCTGCTAGTGAGTGACCGTAGATGGTCCTATTCGTTACCGCCAACATAGGACAAGCCTGCGCTCGTTGCCAGTGTGACTGGATACGCCAACTGATTTCGGTTGTTCACAGTCGTTCTCAAAACGAACGCATGGTAAACGAGACATTTCTCTGACTATAATACATTGCCTTGATACGTACTCTGAATATATAGCAAATGAAAGAGCATTTGATATTACTACGTACGTACGGGCGGTCTCAGCAAGTTATTTGAAGCTATTTTTTCGCTACAATATATCTAACTAATTCATTTAGATAGACACTCTCGGTAAATGTTTAGCACAGTCTAACAGGGCCCTAACCTTACGCCGGTCGCTTCCTAAGCTCTGATCGAAACTAGACATCGAGGGATAATTGCTATACCAGAGACCCACAGTTCTCATCAGTCCAACCATAGGACAGGCTTAGATTATGATAGGCCGAAGTCCTTTTTGCTAGAGTTGAATAACTACGATTACCACAGGAACAAAACGTTGTGAGTGAATGAAGTGAAATGTCAAGGCCTATATCATCAGCAAAGCAGAACTTTTCCTTAGCTAACGTGAGACGTAAAGGCAACGATACTGAAGCAGTTGCTTCTGTAAATTTCAGGCTAGCTGGATGCAAAATCGTACCTATTATTGCGGATGACAAGTTAAATGTGACGCGAGATCGCCGTTACAAGGCTTTTATTCATTTGTCAAATTCATTTGTGTTAACCAGAAACAGGCCTTCAAAGTACCGCTGCGCTAATGCGGTGTTGTCTAAAGGGAAGTAGTCCTCTAAGTATCTAGACCAAATACAAACAAGCTGGTGGCAAAGAGCTAAGCTATTGTCTACGACAAAATCTATTTATTAACTATTCCAAATTACCTAGCAGACTCATCTCTTACCGTCTGTTGGACTCGGGAATACATATCTGCTCAGCAAATTAACACCTTTCAACGGAAAGCTACAGGGATACGTTACGCGCGGAGGCTATGAACGAAATGTACAACGTCTCGGTACACTTATTTCAGTACACTTTCTGAGTCGAACACAATAGAGGTACCGTTTTCAGTGGATCATTATTAAGAGAACCCCTACACATTGTTAGTTCCTCCGCTTACTCTGATGCTTAGACATGTGTTCCTTCCAGCTCAGCAGAGTTCCGCGGCATTTGTATGCACACCCTTTTATGTTCAACTAGAAATCAACTGAGCATGTGCAGTGCGCCTTCGTTTTTGACTAGATCCCTATTCTAGTACCGTACGACCCCTCTTGCCTTGATATCCGTCAGCAACGTTTGCACTACACAAATCGTCACGGTTACAAGCGCTCTCTAAATTTGGATCATGGTTCCCTCACTGCACACGGCTTTAAGCGATACGGCATCAGCTGAGCACAGGACACAGAAGCATCAGTTGTCATCTTTCGGTCGTGCAAAAATATGACGGCATTAGGTAGCCATTAGTTAAGGCGCTTCCATTTTCCTATATGGCTGTTAGTCTACTGCGAAATGAATCGATAACTCTTCCCGGCTGTCATGGCAAAAAACATGTCTGCGGCACGCAATCGATAGCCCACTTCGAAAGCACATCGCACAGCGTTACTTCTGACTCGCGCAATTGGCCCGTTGGCCGCGCCGATCGCGGCTGTTCCGTCGCGGTACTGGCAAGAGCGAGTCTTGCCGCGCGAGGATATTGAGATGACGCCCTGGTATTGATCTGATGCCGATGATGATGATGATGATGACGATGATGATGATGGCGGTAGTTAGGATAATTTGTAGCAGGCGATGTTTTAGGCGAATATGGTGTCAGCGGTAACGATGCTAGCTGTAACGTATTGTGACTGGGACGACCTGCGTCCGAAGACGGCGGCGTCTACCAAGTGGCAGGAGCGTCGGAGATGTCAGATCGACAACTATGGACAATCCGTGGACTGGCGTGTGTCATCGATCGAACTGTGGTAGAGAAGGGAAGCGCTCTTCCTGCACGCTCCCGTCCACGCGGTTCGGGGGAAAGGAAGAAAGCTGCGCGGTGATGCGTTTAACGTCTGCACGCTACAACAACAACAGTAATAATAATATGTCCATAAAATCGTGCGTGATTGTCACTGACAATCATTGCTGCTAGATGTGTTTGGGTTATCTTCCGAGAAGAACATTTTTCATTACGAGAAAAAACATGCGAACAAAATGCAAAAATTCCAAACAATGTCTACTCTCCGAAGGAACGTATTGTCACTAATCTCACGCGTAAACCTCATATACGAACGGAATTCGACCTTTAAATGAGGGTGACAGTGTGTTATATGGAGACTGGCTTGCCAATTACCACAATTGCAGCAACTGTTGTTTTTTCTTTCTTAAAATTGCACGGACGTGTAATATAGTTGATCGTCAGACTTGATTCTGACAGGCTCTATTGTTTTATATATGTATATATGTCGATGACTAACATCTCCGGCGCTTCAAAATAACACTTAGACAGTCAATAAGTTTATATTGGCCGCTGGATCAGAAAAGAGGAGTAATACTATAACTGGAATAGTAATATCGCCTGAACAACGTATGAATCACAGAAGAATCTCTTTTTTATGTTTATATTTAATCAATTCCAGTTACTAAAATGTGGTGTTAACAAGATTAACTGGGGATGTTGTTTACTAAAGCGCTTCACGCAAGATCACCTAACATATTTCTCGTCTGATCACAGATCTTGTGTTGAGAAAAATCCTACCTCTTGTTGTCAAAGCTGGCTTGCGCTGCTGAGCCAGCTGCTGTGGACAAACGACCCAAACAGTTTTCTATTCTCTACAAGCCTGCGACTTGCCGCCTGGACTAGTGGAGTCGTGGACTGCAACGTTACCCTATCTAATATTTTAATATAGCAATAAATTATTGCAGGAAAAGCAGCTAGATCAAGCCGAAGGGGCAGGGCAATTTTTCACTTCCTCGAGTAGTTACCATAGCCATAATCTCAACTAATCCTGCGAACCGTTTTCCTTTTTCCGACAGCTCGTAGAAATCTATTGACCAACGTTCTATTGACGCAACGTCAGTGTTTATCTGTTTCGTGACGGAAAGCACCTAATCGAACTATTGGCTTCGGTAACTTTAACGATATTAGAGAAAGGTGTTCTGTCTATAGGAAAAGCGGTCACAAATAAAATACTTAGTAATTTAATCGTAAATACGGCCCACTTAGAAGTGACTGATTGGGCAGGTCCGACGTGTGTATGAACAAACGCGGAACAAAGGTAACAATTAGCATAGTAATGACAATATAATATTGATGTACGACCTAATTGTCACCACGCATATCAATGCCTATACGTATATAAACATGTATATATAAACTGATTATTTTACTAACACATAGCTATTGAACAGACAGGAGAGTGTAATATACTAGAAGCCAACCGAGCAGATCGATGGTTAGAAGTAACAACAGTTAACCAAAAACTGACATCCATCACAAAATAACAGATCGACGCGATCCAACAGACAGAAACTGCCTTTGGCTCAGGGTAGCTGAAAATCGCTCGGCCACTCTCCATAGACGCGCCCACGTTAGCCGTAGTAGTCAATGGCATAGCGGCCAGCATCGACGACTAACGATTCCGTAGAAGTTCCCGTGGCAACTCCGATAAATTAAGCAGCTCCGACGGCATTGAAAGAACTCGTCAGCCGGGATCGAATCGAGAATTATGGATAGATAGAGTGGGTTCGACAGATATGAAATACTGCAACAAATCAATAGCATTCACCATCTTTGCGAGTGCTCATTGAGATGCCGCCTGAATCATTGTTCAGCCAAGAGCTGCGATTGTTAACAACAGGAATGAACGCCCACAGAGATGCTGCGATCTTCAGAATTCCACCAGTAAACTGAAGCACTACCGACAGAAACTATCCATTCTGTAGAACTTGGCAAAGGTTCCATATAACTTTGTGAGATGTGTTAACACGGCCTCCGCGATAAAGTAGCTGGCCAATCACCGTTATTGTCGTGTTGTTAGGCTTTTGCGTCCTTCGCACTTTGCCTTACCATTCAACAACCTAATGGAGATCATCAGCACTTAACAATTTGATGAGTTCTAGTCTAATGGCGTAATTTGTCAAATAAGTTTTTGTTTACAAGTCCCTTTAGTGATTCATACTATCGTATAGATACTCGGACAATGTTCGAGCCAGACTAACGTGCATCGGTCAGAGTAATCATTCGTTTCTTATTTATGTCTACTCCTCACATACGTGTCACGACATTGTGTAAATATAATACATGTACATGTAAAATGGGCTAAAAGACCAAGGGAAGTCTCGCAGCGTAGGCCTAAGAGGCTTTATCAATAGATTAGTCTAATTACCTAGGACAGCCGTATCGTGACACGCTACTGACGACCAGGGACTACTGATGCAATCTTGAAACAAAAGATCCCTATAAACAGAGAAGATGCAAAATTTATATTTGCACATGATTGCTGTAAATACAGAATGCTCTATCGAAGGAAATGGTTTTAGGTAGCAGTCGAAATCTCGCGATTAATTTTGTCAAATAACTCTACATGTTCCTGTACCTGAATTAAGCCTCTAGGCCAAAAAAGGATCGAAAACGATGGCAACAACTGCAAGCGCTGAAAATAACGTCTCATAACTGTTTTTTAAAGAAAATAGCCACCTACATTCCCGTACACACCGTCCTACCACTGTAAAAATGCGATTCATAATTCAGCGGCATAATTCCCTCACAAAATCAGTATACAAATACTACCACTACTACTACTACTACTAGTAATTTATACTTTAGTGTTTTTATTAACACCTAAAGAGCAATAGAAGGCACAGCCTCGTCAATCGATCTAGCCATTACTTAAGGCATATACTAGCGACTTATTAATTACACGCAACTCTTGCGCCCTGAGAAAGTTGGTAATGACCGAAGAAAATATTAAAACCTCATAATTAAAACATTTTCACCCACTTTGCTCCTGATAACATACCAGGAACAGAGTCAATGTGTCGTTCCAAGCCGACGGCAATAGCCTAATACTACTAAAACCATATAAGTGCACTATAAGAAGGTGCAACGATTAAATGTTTTACGTCCACTGCTATTGCGGTTAAGTATTGCTTCAGATAATTGGCTCTCATCGCGAAATGAGGTTTGTACGAGAGTAAGCGCTAGCATCAATCGTCCGTTACTAAACGAGGGTAATGTTACTTTTACCACTAGGCTCAAATGTTTAACGCGTGTTCCAGCGTTCTCGATTAGTCCCAACCTTCGCGACAATCCATCTCCGCTTAGGTTTCGTTTTTCATTTTCTTAGAACCTTAAACACTGCACCTGGCATAAGACACTTCATTTCTGGGACCTTCGTATCACTGAGCGCATGAATAAGAATCCCGATAATCTGGCCGAAAAATCCACCGATATCGGACTGGCCAGTTTCGAAATAGTTCGTGTTACTTGAATCAATTAGTGAAGATAATTATTAGATATAATCGGATCTCGCGGACTCATTTATTGTTGTCGTCATTATATATATATATATATATATATATATATATAGCGTTATATTAATTTATTGTTATTCAATGACCATAGCATGGAGTATAATCAGGAGTTTTAGCATGGCCTAATGCTAATATCGAATGGTTTTGATTAACTAATTTATTGTTGATTAATTACGCCTTGTTCTTTCTGAGCCTCCGACAGCTCCGTATGAGTTTAAGATAACGACAAGGTCCTAGCTTTAAGGTCACTGTCATTTCGCCATGCAGTACCTAAGATAATTACAATGATGAACGACAATAGGCATCAGATTTGTAGATTGCTATCGGTGCATATACCTTATATGCTTAATGTGTTTGAGCGTACTCGGCTGAAAGTTTGCTTCTAGCTTAAAGGTACGTGTTCGAACCCGGGTATGGGCATACGTCGTTTCACGTTCGGAGCCAGCCGTTTGTCTGATAGAATTCCTAACGGCGATACATAACATAACACTTTAAAATAGGCAGACAGCAACAAAGAAATCGGGAAGAAGGAGAGAAACTACATCGAAAAGAATAACCATAGGGTTCAGAGGTATGTATTGTTATGTTCGTTAGATTTAGAGATCAGCTGTGTCTGATTCGTTTGATAGATACAGTCGAAAGTTTTCATTCGATAATGCGTATGTCTAAACCAACGGGGTTAAGTCTTCGCATCCAGTGGCCTACGAAAACACTCATCCAGTCATAGCTAACATATATCAACTTAATCATCTAACATCCACCGTCCGCTAGTATCCTTAACCTAAGTAAAAGAAAAAAGAAAATAACTATTACTAGCTCTTTTCATTCTACTGTGAGAAACCAGTTGTAGCGAAACAGAACACATTCAATACTAGTAGCGCTAGAGAGATTAAATTTGACTGTCGGAGGAAGAACCTAAGTTACCAGTCGACTGGAAGGGGGCGTCCCTTTATGTACCCTTTATTTACAGGGCATTAGCTGGTTACGTTGATGCAGTCGTTGTTCAATCCTGAAAGTAACTTTACCGGACGCAGTAAGGTGTGGCCTGAATTATCGCTTGACGATTTTCTATCTTTTTGCTGTCAAACTATCTGCTAACTTGATTTGTCAGCCTAGGTTACAAAAAACAGAAAGAAGAATATCACTGCACCTGGTTCCTATGAGAAAATTCACTCTGGGTAACATGAGCTCAATTGGCTTGATCGTTACATAGGCATTAATAAACGTTATTTTTCTCACTATTGTAAGCATATAACTGATGATGGGTGAATGAACTTCCAAAATTATTATCTAGTGAAAGAAGTTTCACTTGGCATATTTTTAACTATAGTTAACTTGCATGGTTTAGCACAAGTTACGCTACTTGCTTTCTGTGAGTTTGAGGCCGACCCGATCAGGGTATTTTATTAACAAAAGATACCGTTCAAGCATGTGCAATCGTTAGGAGAGGCCCTAGCAATAGTAAGGTTTACGAAAAACGGCTTATTTTCCCTTTTAGAGCTTCTCTTGTTACTTATTGGGTTCGCTACGAACCACATTTAGGTCATATTTCATATTGTTTATATATTAACACGAATGAGTAAAAACATGTAAATTGTTATTCTTCTCGTTTGAATAAGTAAATTCACTCGGATGAGTCGGATGAATCATACTTTTTTTTTATCTGCAAAATCTGCGCGTAGGGCCGTTGGAGATTCCTGATTTATTGGTGTCGCATTGTGTAAAATGTAGTTTGGCGTCCTGGAACGAAAGCTAGTCGTTCGAGACCGGCCGTAAGCAAAAAGTAAATGTCCCGTTCTTGAAATGAATACAATTTCTGCGTCCATCTAAAACCAAATTCTCCTCAAGAACGGGACATTTACTGC
>NW_019211454.1:22151260-22305045 GCF_002443255.2 Varroa destructor
TATATATGTGTTATAAATAAATTAAAGTATAAACAAGAACAAACACTTTTCTCATCAGAAAGACAATGTCAGTTTTAGATATACGCCATTAGATGAATAGGCTTGATAATAGCTGAAATGTTCTCGATGATTATGTTTACAGGACGTATACTATACCTACCGACCCAGGATGCCCCAATGTGTGACTCAGCTTAATAAAGTGAAATAATGCAGCGCAGATGAGGCGTTTGTTTTTTTTTTAAGTACAAAATTAAATGTGATTGAAACACTCGTCTCTTCACCATAGGCGTAATAATTGGTTAAATTTAATAAAATACAATTGCAGAGGTAACGGTAACAGCGATGAAACTATTATTGACGGGTCTGGAGCGGTAATGATTGCATTGCTTCATTTGAGTTCTTACGAAATACAATTCTGTTTCTGTCACGACCTAGGCGCTCTGTCAAACAATACAGTCGAGACTCTATAGCAGTTGTCGCAGCGTCGGTTATATTTAGTCAGTTGTAGTATACGAAAGTAAGAATAAACTATCTACATCTAGTTGAACTGATCTTTTGGGGCCAGAAATAAGAATCTGCATCCGAGTTTCTGGTAGCTGGGTGATAATTTCGAAAGAGACCCCAGCATTGTCTATGTTGACGTAGCGAAGATACGATTCGAAGAGCTTATTCCCCTGTTCTACTAAGTAAGAGATACCTTTTCGAAATTTCAGCAGTCTGTGTCTTTTACCTTTTTCTTTGGTGCACCTTTGGTGGAATTTCTTGGTGCACCTTCACGGCCCTAGCCAGAAAATCTGATTTGACTATGTTAGTCTTCTTGAAAATAGAAGTCTTGTTATATATTCGTTTGATGAAACGATCATCGACACGCTCCGTGTGTTGTTGAACCTTGTCATCTCGTTTCGGGGCTCACGCGAACGTTATTATCATTCTCGATTAGGGTCTTGGACTGTTCAGTGCAACACAGCTGGCAATCGACTTCTGTTACTTCCTCCGTTTTAGGATGTCGCCTTAGGTATTTCGCCTAAAGGTGCTTTCTTTTATCGTTTGTTATAAAATGCGCACCGATCAATTGCCTAGAGCCGAATTAATGACAGAGGTCCCAACTCCCTGAGAAACTACATTTAACTATGTAATGTGCTTTTCATTTTTGAGTCAAATTGCCCTACTAAATTGCCCTACTACTGTGGATCCCGTGTACTCGGAAACCTAGACCGCAATCTACCTTCCTAGCTTTTGACGTTTATCGCGGTACAATCGAGCCAGGGCGTGCAGTCATCTCAACTGAACAGAGCAATGGTACCTATACATGAGGTTCAGGTTGGTAAATCAATATCTGATACGTAATCTTCAATACATGCTTAAGATCTAGTCATGTTAACGCGAGTGGTGACGTAGTGTACCCTAGACACGCGCGTCGAAATGCATTTACTAATTAGAAGCATAGAAAGTGTACATAAAAGTTGGCACAGCTATTGTTGACAGGATTTTGTCCGTTCGAAATACGTATAAGGCTCCATTATCTACGTCCTAAGTAGTCTAAGGATACGTGAGAGCTTTGGAAACCGCGGTTAGGTGAAGGTAAAAATAAAAAGTACACAGGTCTACTAATGACGGAGTATATTACACTACGCCTGCGACTTGATTTTGTTTTGTTTCACACCCTTTGTGTAATGCGCTGCTTACAAAAGCAAACATAATAGTTCATCGTCCACTTTACATACAAAGCCGGGTTATGTAGTGCTCGAATTCTGTTGCCGATTGAAGCTGGAGTTACAGGATGACGGACTAGTTTTGTTGATTAGAAACGGCGGGATAGTATGTCTCACTGATAATTGGTCCCATAGTATTTACACGAACAGGTGCCGTTCTCTACATAAAAACCTCATGCTCCGCAAATTAAACTATAAAACCCATGTGCAGCGTTATCTTCTTAGTACCTATCGATTTGTTTGGCTTGCCCATTTCCATACATTATCGGTCGTTGCTAGGGTTCCGTTTGTTTTTATGCTTTCACACGGCCCAGTTTTAAACAGCTCGGACATTTTATCCCTAGCGTCCCTAGAAGAAGCGTTCCCTAGAGGAGTGCCGCGTTACTCAGAATATATGTATATATATAATGCTAATTGATTGACGTAATGCTAGCATTAGCAGATTAACGTGCCCAGTAATGACAAATTATAGCACCCTGAACGTGTTAGATAGAATATACAGGAAGCCATCTTCTGTGACTCAGTTTAACAAACCTAACTACGAAAATTAGAGAAAACAGTAATGGTGATCTGTTAAGTATTTATTAGTTTTTCTTTTTTTTCTAATTTAACAACAGAAAATGCGTTTGAATAAATGTTTTTTTATGTTATTATTGCACTATTATCGAGAAACCAATAAATATAATTGATGCCTCCATACTATTTAAAAAATGATATAGGCTAACGGATCTACTAACAATGAGAAAATATTGTTCGAAATGTATAGTGCAGCGCCACATACATATATACAGAACTTTTTTAGAAACATTATACAATTTTATTATATTGTGTATAGTATAAACATTTGCATTGCTTGAAATGACAGAAATACAGCGGTGTCTGTAAACGAAAACGTCAATTTCTTTTTCTATTCTAACGGTCTTTAGACCGTCGTTCAAGACTGCATAATCGATTCCTACATTCATTACCTCCATTGAAACTATAATATATTTATTTCTCCATATTTAGATTCTACCATGAATTTTTACTCATCACACCATCGTACACTCTCCGATCATATGGTGTGACTCACTTGGGTAACACATAATGTAAGTAACTGGCCTATAATGCACCATTTACCCAAACGTTACAGATGGTCCAGCAGCTTCTGTGCTGTTCACATTATAAACCCAAATTCTCCCAAATCCATTGAATAGGGTAAAATAGACATTCACTTGCATATCACAATCAATACTTAATTTAACGATGCCAATAATTCTTAGTCGATCTTTTTGTGTTTTTTACGAAAAAGTTCTCGCTTCTAAACCCTAAAAATTCAACAAAACAAACAGGTTGTAACTAACAATAACAGCAGACTAATAATGCTCAGTAACTCTATATATATATATATATATATATATATATATATATATATATATTAGATTCCGCACAAAAACAGAAATAACCCTTGTCCACTGTGTTCGCAATACGACGAGATTAGCTGGTGATATTTAAAAAGTGGTTAGAAGATTGCTGTCACATAGACAGTCTCATTATGCATCAATCGCTCTTCGGTACTGTATGAAAATCTTCATTTATTATTGGAAACATTAATAATTAAGTCTAAAGTAACTATTGTCTACCAGCAGATGTCGAGTGTCGTTCGACCTCAAGATAATTCTAGTTTTGTTCAATATATAAATCACAGTACTATGAAACAGTCATGCGCTGGGACGTCCAGTAAAGGAACTTTTCCGTTGTACAAGCGACCTACTTGCAATATGCAGGTGTATTCTAACGATTGTTATATAAGTTTTCGACGACGCCCAAGTGCACGCATCGAAGCTTAATAATTACGTAATTTTGAGTACCGTGCTTTTGCGATACCTGTCAGTGCTATCGATCACTCTTCACCTTTTGCACAAGCTTCTTTCCTATGTAGGCGATGGCTCTTCCTGCTGCATACCCCCTAACGTGTATCGTATGCAGGCTAGTCATTTATGTGTTTCAACGATATTTCGGTCAAAGGCATCGCCCCATTTTAAGAATTTTTATTCTACCTGTGGATAATCGTTCTTCTGGAAGAACTAAAACAACATATAAACAGTTTCTATACGCGAATTGTATCTAGTGTCAGCTAAGGTTTATTCGATGTAATTAATTTCTTACACACACACACAGAAGTCTCTTGGCAGCTAGAGGGTTTTCATTTTGTATCTGTTGAGGTAGCAAGACATACGCAAATTACTTCAGTAGAAGGATAACTTAACTCTACAGTACATACGCTACTATGTAATAAGCATTTGACAAGTAACATTAACGGTAATAGAGCAATTTCAATCAATACAGTATTCATTGTAACGCTATAGAATAATAACACTAAATAATAGGAATATAGAAATGTTACAACTCAACTACGCTATTCATCTACGTGTTTCCTGCGAGTTAGATGCGGAACAGGGTGATCCTCGTCATCCTGTACGTGCAGGTATGAACACGCTTTGTACGTGTATAGCAGGATTAATGTGCATACGTCTAAATTGTCAAGACACGAATGCGGACAGGGGAGAAGTGCTGGCTTAACAGTATGGTTCCTCGAAACCTTCGCAAGAGGAAGGAGAAGTAGACGCATCCTTTCGGTATCCCCGCAATGAAAGCAGAGCTCGGATTCGCGCAGTTTTTTGTTGGTAAATAAATTGTACGGCAAATGCATGGATGCTTTTTTGTTCTTTTTCACCAAATCGAGTTTTTTTGACCTGCGTCAACCGGCGTACTTTGCGTCTTTTGTCAAAAGGAGATCTGTGTTGTATCTATAGTAGATAAGAAGGACTCAACTATGCTTCCTTATGGTAGAGACTATCCAAGGTTTAAATTTAGTGATGCGTGTGCATACGCCAGGTAAATTCGGTTCAGCGCACCCAATACCCCATGAGATAATCCCCGCTAACATCCATCGCCCACTGGTATCTCGAACCTAAACGAACGGAAAAAGAACAAGCCCACTATTATTCTCAATGCGCAGATATATAGGCACACTATTCGTGACCTAATGAATTTAGAGAAGAGTAAAGACAAAGAAAGAACTAGAGCGTTGGGCTTCCAATTAGATTACCTGTGGAAAAATCAGATGACATTTACTATAATCTAGTAGTATTCGACACTTGTCTATTCAGAACCATCCTATTTATTTCATTTAGTTCAAACTTTAGCATTTAGGTTGGCGCTTTTTTGTCGTTACTCATTGAGTACCTCTAATCGAGTGATAAGTCTATGCTGTACGTCGCACGTATCGTGTAGACTATCGTGATCGTATCTCAAATATGGGTTGTCGATCAATTGCTTTTGATATTTGAGATAATAGTCAGAAACGGATGAATAAGCAAGGTTAAATACTGATACAGTACTGAATTAGACGAAGAAATGCCGAAAATTATTGGAATGGCGCTAGCTCACGTGCAACGCCCATGGCGCGCACTTTGAATGAAAAGTAGTTGACTGGAAAAACCTAAGCGTGTTCCGGTAACCGTGCAAGCAGTATAACTTCCATAAAAAACCCAATCATGCGAGAACGACCGAGTAAGCATTCGCTAAATAAGCCATCGTATGATATTAACCGAAATCTCTCATCTCGCTTCTGACAGAGCGCACAAGCTCAGAAAATTATGTAAATTTGTGAAGGCTTTATGATACCTTATCGACAACTATTGCTGACTTATAGCTTATTTTTCTACAAATAAAGGCGCGGTAACATGAATTTCCTAAATACTACCTAGTCATGCTTGTTTGTTTGTTGAAATAAAATGACAAAGTCTATAAAAATGTTGTTTTAAATCATCTGAGACAATCCATCATTCCCGAATTTATTACCTGGAGTGGTCCACCGGAGTCACCCTGACATGAATCCTTCCCTCCATTTTCATACCCTGCGCACATAAATATTGAAGGAATAAATTCGTTGCGGCCCGCTGCTTGAAACATTGTCTTACACTTTTCGTTTGAAACAATCGGCACCTGCAACAAGGATGAATCGCATTATTCTAGACAATGTACACATTTACATATGTGAAAAATTATTAGGATTTGTGTGACGTGTCGTTAGTACGTTAATAAATAAATAAGTAAATAACACAAGTTGAAATGAATTTTTCACACAAGATACGTTCATGATGCACATTGAAATGTACAAATACAGTTTCTTGCGTACTGTCACCATCTTTGAACTATCGTCGGCTGTGTTATACATTGCTATAACCGGTATAAAGCGCTGTACCATTGCGGAATCATTGCGTTCTATTGACGAACCTGAACCTCTTGTAGCAGCGAAGGTAGAACACCTCCTTCGTTAAGTCTGCCCCATCCAGTCACCGTAGCGTTTTGGCCTACCAGGTTTCCGGTGGTATCAGGAGGGAGGCATATGGCGGCCACGTGCGGCATATACTGAAGTGACTTATCCATTTTAAGAAGCGCAAGATCGTTTTCATACGTGAAAAAATTATACTGTGGGTGAACGTATTTAGCAGTGATCCCCCGTTCCTGGAATGGATACGGTTCTTGTGTTGACGAGAAATCGAACTCGCCGAGCCGTACGCGTACCTGTGTAACAAGAAGACTGAAACCCAGAGTATCAACAAACCCGTTTACAAACAGGGTTGTTTGCATAAAAAAAAAGGGTATCTTGAATGTTCGGGCGTGAAGAGAACCTATTCTACTCAGACAATCAATTGTCTGAAGTCGACAGGCTGCTTTCCTACCTTAAAGAATATACGACAATTCTGTACCCACAAGGAGACAACAAGCCCTAAACGAATGTCCTCAAGCAGTTTCTCGATTACTGGTAAACACGTTCAACTGATTTAAATGACGCGCACAATTTTGTTCCTTGTCACCCTTAATTGTAAAAACTCTTTGTATTTTAAATCATAAGTTACTTGGTGGTATCTTCTTAGAGCAGAGAAAAGTATTTCATATATGCAGTAACTGCAAACTTGTAGTTGTTTTTGTTTGACTTCGCTTTTTTGTAAAAGGCAACGGCCGTAAACTTAGGCTAAATTTCCTTAGTAATTATTAAAGTACGTAAAATAGCCGGCAAGTTTTAATTGTAGATATCAAACAATCATTTGTAACAATAACAATAGTTTTATAACTATATACAACATATAGATGGGCCTATGCAAAACTGTAACACTCACTCATCAACACAATGTGCTGCCGTAATTATCCAGTTCTTGTTTAAGATTGCGCCTCCACAACGATGAGTGGAAGAGAAACCGAAGAAGGAGCTTCTTCTCACCGAGGCCTGCCATGGCCATTGACCAAAGGATGATGTTTTACCTCCAACCACCTAACAACAGGTTTTAAGGTAATCGAAAACACTACCTTCATAATTTTATTTGTTTAATTGCTGTTTTCAAATGTTATTAATTGGCGATTTTGAAAAGGCGATCACTTAAACAAAAATCTACAAAAAGCAAACCCTAAGGTTTCTTTATCTCAATTCTATGCTAAATAACTTTAAAACGAAGAAGTCGTCATTACGATCGACGCCAAAGCTCACGCCGAAAAAACATCTCTAAAAAAGTGTCACTTAGTAACCTTTTTCTGTGGCCTTAATGGTGGGACTCCGCAAGATTCGGTTCCACCGGTCTCAATGAAATTGTTTTCAAATTCTGCCGCCGCCGCCGCTGCTGCCAAAGTACCTCCGTTGCTGGTCGATGGCTGTGGTTTCAAAGTTGGTATCTGAAGTTTTGTAGTTGCCTGCGTTGACGTCGTTGTGGTAGTCGTCGAAGACCTCTGAATAGTGGATACACTGGCTGGTGAAGTTACTGATGGTTGCATTAGGGGCGAAGTTAATGGAGAACTCACCTGCAGCACAACAAATTGAAATTTCAGTAAGTTCTACAAAGCAAGTCAATAGATTTGCACACGGTTGGAAGTTGAGCTAAGATATACAGTCAATACTAGTGTTTTTGCAGAAGGAACATTTGTAAATCATTTGGTAAATCTGCTGAGCCTAAGAAGCTACATAACAAAGGTCAGCTAAAACATATAAGGGAATAAATCCTGTACAAATACGACTTGAATAAACTATGGTTCGAACCATCAGCTATAAATAACGTTAGCTTCCTCAAATTGCGTGCTATGTCGAGCATGTAACTGTCCATATTTTTTTTCTTCTTTTTCTCATACCCACGGCCCAGGCTAGCTAATAAGACTTTAGAAATCTAACATCAGTCTTCGAGGTGATTTAACATTTCTTAATGTCAAATCACCTCTACCTTGTCATTATTACAAGTATTAAAAGTAATTTCAGAATATGACTGCCTATTTAGAACATTAGTATTAGAGAAAAATTAGCATTGTTTTAGACTTATTGTAAGGTTTACCAAATACAGTGCGGTGCAAGTTACTGACTGCCAATCGGACAATATGTAACAATTATGGGCTCCCATAGTGTACCCACTCCGCTGTTCAAGCAGGACACGCAATTTCTAATATGGCATCAAACTAACAATGCTGTTTACCTTGATATTGTTTGTCTCGGACCTTTTGTCCTTTTACCACGGCTCTCTTACCACACAGTCGTAGCCCGACTTTAAATTAAACTATGTTTTCTCTATTCATATTGATAATGAGAAAGCTTAAGATGCTTCTTGGATTGGGGGACTGTGTAGAAGCGCAAGACTTTAAAACTTAAAAACGAAGTTCGGACTGCTAGAAACGCTTTCAAACAGTTTCAAGGTAATTTTATGAATGACTCAAGCGAAGATATCAACAACTTTAACATCGATTGGACAATTCTTCAGCTAGTCCAACAAGTATTTTGAAGTGTGAAAGAATATTTTGCTATGCGTTAAATCAATAAAAGCTAAGTAATGTAGGTATAAAAGGATCACACTTGGGAGATGGTGAAATCGTGCTCGTGTTATAGAAAAATGGCATGTGCTTTCTATACCGTGGATTTGAATCATTCTTCGAAATTCCGAGAACCGCTACCTACACGAGTCTGGAATTAAATAACTTGTGTATAAAGTCGAGTTACAAGAAGACGCCATCTTATACCTAGCCTGAGTTAGGTAAACGGTAAAATATTACTAAACGCTATACGACAAATTTGACTAAAAATATTTTTAAAAAATTCACATTTTTTTCAATTTTAGTACTGTTGCCAATTTTTTTCCGAAGTTCATCTTGTCTCAGGTTTGCTTTTTATACATACATTTAGATATTATTTCTTCATTATTATGTCCTCAATATACTAAGATATCGTAAGTCTCTCTAAATAGGAATACAGAAAAAAGTACAGAAAATTGATGAAAAATCACTAATAAAAATACCTGAGATTTGCAGGCTATCATTGAGATTAGACTTGAAGTCAGTCTGTGATTTCTTTAATGAACTCTATCTTCACTCTATATGAACCTCAGTTAAGGCCTCGTATTAATTTGAAAGCCTTTGTCTGAGACCTGCACTCACTCCGATCTAATTCCGGTTCCGATATTATCGGGTGGTAATGGAACAGTTGAGTTGAACTCGATCTACCAACAGGGAACCTAGACAATTTCAGATCGACCTTTAGCCATGTTTAGTTTGTCCAACACAGGCTAACAAAATTAAGAAAAATACACCCTTAAGTTTTTCAACTTTGAAGTTTCCGCTTGAAAATAACCGTTCAAACGTTGAGCGCATGTAAATTATACCACACAATGAACACCTTCCGATATTTAATTAATACGATTTTTAAGTGAAAATCGGAGAGGTAGCCACAGTAATCCCCTTTATACATACAATAACGTGTCTCAAGAAGAGCGCAGGATCTGGGTTTCGTTATAAAATGAATCATTTTTTATTTAAAAGTGCTGATCTTTTTTTGCAGTGTAAACAAGGTCCTCGTTGAGCTTTTATTATTCAGATATTGCGCTGCAATAATATCGCTTCTCATGGGTCGCTAAACAATCAAGGTATCTCGATGTAGCAGATTACATACGAAAGAACACCGTTTGCAGTTTTCAAATAGTATATATATATATATATAGTTATTAGTTTATATGGCTGAATTTTTAGTTAGCTAAAATAAGCAGGGTGTTAGCTGCGACAGAACACAGGACTCATTACATGTTGGCTGTTTTCTTTCGTAATAAACATATTCGAAGCGATATATCATTTTTAAATGTATATTGAAGTTCATACAAATCAGCACTTTTTAATTTATTTTAAATTTAAGGACCAATTTTTCCCTATCATAGATGTAGTGAGTTGCACTCCTATTGAGACACTTGAAAAAGTCTTGTATCCTGCTGGTTTGTGCGTGTTACCTTACCAAAAACGGAAATAAGATAATACACGTTAACTCTTATGCTCATGTTTTGCCATATAAACAACAGTAACAAATATGAGAAAACGCTACTACCGAAGTCCAATACATCTTTGAATCAGGTCTATGATGTCGTAGCTTAACTATTCGCCGTGCTCCGTTGCGTCTAACTATTACCTCGATAGCTCAAGCTTTGTTTGTATACTTTAAGGCTTAAACATATCAATAAACTCAGTGGTCAACGTCGTTGAACTAGAAAAAACCTGTCTAAGTCGAAAATGTTACAGAGTATAGTCTTGATGTTTGAAAAGGGCGCACAAGACAATAAAGATGATGCTATAGAGTGCGTACTATGCAACGATTCCTAGCACCGCTGAACAGGTGCCAGGGGAGAATATCGCTACCTATTCTGCACGCGTTCGTCAAGTGACGAACGTAGTGTTTTCTGATTGTAAATTTGCAAAATCAAATAGGTATTTCGAAAGATGAATTTAGATTGCTGCCTTATATTATGTGGCGGTGCTATTTCGTACAATGATAGTAGGTCGAACAGGAGTCGTGGCAGGTTTTAACGCGATGATTGGCATGGTGATGCCAGGTTTGACAAGAAGTGTAGGTCGAGGCCGAAAGATTGACCAAAACGAGTTGACAATCGTTGGCCGTATCGTTGGCGGCCATCGCTGTAGACTGTGCGTCATCAAAGTTGTCATAGTTGGTGGACGACTGAATTGAAAATAGGGCCCGCCTATAGCCACCGGCTGCTTATGCTGCACCTGTTGAGGTATTGAACACAACGACAGGGAAAAAGGCAATAGGGACAAAAGCTCAGTGTCTGTGTGAATTAATCAAGTGCCACCCGGTGCATCAAGTGTCATAATGATTTTATATATATATATATATAGACTAAAATAAAACCACCAAAGGACTTCTGGTCTTTGATATATGTTTAGATATTGTCAATTGAGAGGACCAATTAAGTGGAACGATTGAAAAGCACCAGTTTGGTTCTCATAAATTTAGTCTGTTTTTTGCCACCGTTCTTAATTATAACAGATCCTTTAGCCCACAAAAAGCTTACAAGCGAATTACTGAATTTAACAGCAGATACCAAATCGATCTTTTACCCAGCTGAAATAGAATAAAAAAAATAATGATAAATAAATCCTGTTGGGTATCGCCATTAGATTAGCAAAAAGGCCCGATATTTCACAAGCCACGGTAAGTGGGACCGAAACCCAGACAAGATCAAGTGAAATTTTCATGTAATCTTATACTTACTGGCAGATTGGCTATGCTAAGAACTGTAGGAAGCGTTGGACTACCGGCGGGTTTCATGTGTTGTTGCAATGGCCTGGGCTCCCATGTTGCGTTTGTTGAACTGCTACTCGCTAAACCACTGAACGCCGATGCAATACCGTTTACTTGAGGCTGGGAGGCTTCTGCTAACGGTGACTCCAATGAGTTTTCCTCATCGTCTATGTCATGACTCGGAACCTGTGTTGATGGTTTACTGTCTTCTGCACAGTCGCGTACGCAACGGTAGCCAGTGTTTAGACATAGTATAAGTATAATTAAAGCTGAGCGCCTTAGAGTTGGAGTTATAGTCTGCTTATTACGCGTTATTACTTGACTTATATGTATATGCGCTAATGGGGTCCAAAAACGACCTGCTATAGACCTACACGGAGTCAAACGGAACCGCTGATACACTTTGTCCTCATAATGACTCGACCTGCTCTCTTAAAAATACGTCAAATTCGGCTTGAAAGTAGAAAATATGGGATAGTAAACTGAAGGGAATGTTGAACTGCTAAGCCGTATACATATTTTCGGTTTTTTTTTACAAGGACCGCGATCTCCTTCCATAGCGAGGAGCTCAGTAGGAGAGGAAAATTATAATGTGGTCTTCGACGCCTAATGTCTGTAGACCTCTTACCTGTGTGATCTGGCTTGCCACAACAACTCCCATAAAGAAAGCCATCTGTGCAGGTTCCAAGGTGCTTGCCGTCAGTTTTAATACACTCCCACACGAACATACATCGGCCTTTCTCTCCCTGGGCGTTTGAACATGACTTTTTTGCTCCCATCTTTGCGCCTGTTTAGAAAACATTATTATTGTAGACTTTTCACATGTGAAACAGTTTCATTGCATGGATAAGTCATTCTATGTTTCTCGGTTGTTACTGGTAAACACAAATTCGCGAGTGCAATTGACAATAGGAAACTTGAACCTTAGCTTATTACCACGTCTTATAACGGGCTAAAAAAGCAAAATTAATTATTTTTTCACTTCTGTTCACTGACGTATAAACCGAAAACCGTTAATGTCTTTGCAGGCATCTTGTAGGTATCTGTAATTTCAAAATTTTTAAATATACAATTCACGATGTCGTGAACAACTCAAACCGCGGATTTGTGTGAATTTTTAAACAAATCAAGATTTGGCCACCGCAATTTAAAAATAAGATACTTATTCTGGATAATTGCCAAGATATCTAAAACCTCCAGTAGCTCGATCGTAGAGGAAAAATAAATTAGGGAATCCGGTAGTCGTACAAAAATTTTTCTGTTTTAGAACAATGCTTTGACATGTTGACATAGAATTAATTTTTCATTTATTTAATTCCTAGAAATTATCTAAAGCGATTAAGGCGAATATAAATTATTACGACAACGAAGATGAAATTTTGTCTACTGTACAACGATCCCAGACAGCAGTAGTAGTAAAAGCAAAGGATGGTCGCAAATTTTCCCGGTTTTTCATTAGTGTATTCATAGCGAATGTAGTATAACACAAAAAAAGAAAAAATTTCCTATAGTAAATCATTTGACAAATGATAGCAGCTGAAATTTCTGTGTCCTAACGACGGATTTACTTGTGTTGAGAACAATGTAGGCAGTATTTATAGCATTAAAATGTTAGGAAAAATTGCTTGAGGTACAAAAAAACGATAAAAACGATAATATAGCAGGCCACTTTTTGCTTGTATGCATAGAAAATCGCATAGAGTTGGTTATACAAGGTTAGATAATACCATCACGCTTATGTACTAAAAGCCAACGCAAACTTTTAACTAGATGTAACCAAATATGTACCTATTGACATGGGGACGAAAAGAACGACTACGACTAGAATCAAGCTCATGTAAAGATCGGGTATCGTGGATTTCATAGTCCCCCTCCGCCGTCTCCGATTTTTGCATTGATTCGGCGCACGTAGTGTGGGCGTTCTGCCATTGTAAAACGACACACTAACTAGACTTTTGTGGTAGCGCCATCTTGATGAGGGCATTCGCATTTCTAGTGTTGATCGCGACCCCCCCTCGCGGGCCATCCTCGAGGCCCTAACCGTTTACTGCTGCATCATGCCTTTCTATGGCCCGTCGCTGTAAAAAAAACATAAATAAGTTGAAATTAGATTAAAGCAATTAGGCTTAAACAATTCATTACTGTGTTACATATAACATCTTTAGGCTTCATATTTCAAGAACATATGCGTCATGCGTACACAAACAATTTAACGTCATTGCTAAAATAATTTTTGTGTTTTTTTAGGACTTTTTTTTAGAGAGCTTAAGAGCGAATGCAGCGGTACTGATAGAGGCCCGAAAATCACGCAACCCTGAAAGGTTAACTACATTTCCATTATAGCTTTCGTTGAATCAAAAAGTAAGATAAATAAACATCACCTTAGGAGGCAAGGTTACCTTATTAGGTCCTGGTCTGGATCTTATTTCTATTGGCAATGAATTCGTTTAATTGATTTTTTAAGGTGATTTTTGTTTATTTTTTTTCGTTAACATAAAAACGGCTCATTAGAGGAACAGCCGAACCCGTCAAAAGATCGTTATGTAATCTTTTAAATAGTTATGATCGTTTAAAAGTAATACAATTACATGAAATACACAATCTCAAGTTTCTCTTCTAATGTTTAAAGACCTTACACTTTTACATTATAGTGCAAAACGTTTGGCTTAGTTAATTAAGTATATTAATTCTTTCGTGACATTATCGCAACATGCTTCTAACGCAAGAGGTTGACGAACGGCAATGATATCCTTACATTGACGTTCGGCCACGTTCCGCATGGGCCAATAATGTTGAATACGATCGAAGTAATCAAAATGATCTGTTACATAACTGCTCAAGCCGCTGTTTCAGTGTTGCGACAAGTGACTGCCCCCTTCAAGCTACAGGTTTCCAAGGCAACCGAGTGCGACTAAACTATGTCGTCATCGAGTGGGCAGTTCCAATGTGGTCTTGCAAGACTCGCGTAACAGACAGAAGCAGGCGCATGACTGTCGTTGTTTTGACTTCACAGCTTCGCTTGTTTTCCCCCGCGTATTAGCCCACACCATAGTGTTACAGCCCTGGAGCGCGTTCGCTGTTCATCTTGATGTCATTCATAACTCACACGCAAGTCACCATTGAACATTCTCGTCCATCTACATCACGTCATGTCAGCTCAACGATGCGTGAGCTCAACAGCTCCCACTGGACTCTGCAATACCATACAACGTGTTGTGAAAGTTTTTAGGATCATTAACTGCAACGACACAATTTGTAACCCAGGTCTAAGTTCTGGCAAAACGAACATGGCGATGGAAAGACGTGAGTAAGCGTGAGTGGAACAGGAACGACTTTAACTACCTCAAGGAATTTGGCCATTTTGTCGTTTATAACATAACCTGTCGACAGTTAGTCCTTTCAAAAGCTGGCTCCTCTTCATAACTGCAGAGAACTGGTATAACATAAAGCCGTTGCTATTGATAACGATGCCACTGATCAACAAATCATATATACATGCACCAGTGTAACCGATGACTATGCGTTCTTGAGTAAGAATGCGGAGCTTACAATCAATCTTGCTAAGACTAGCCTAGGCTCGACACCTCACCGTTTCTAGCCACTTCACTATAACGGGCGTTGAATAGACGATGAAACTTAGATGTAGATCATGGAGCAACGACGATTGCTCAGTCGACCATAGGCGCTAGTGTTCACAGTGAGGATAGCAGCTTCTCGATGACCTGTTGACTGATATTTATCAAATCGTTTGTCACCAATCTTTATTTATAAATTAATAAACCTTTATTATAAATCGAGCAGTAACTTGACAATGATGCATGAGCTAGAAGTGTTTTAGCAATGATGCTATAATAAATACATATATATACATAGAGTGAGGAAGAGAGATTATTTTTCCATCACAGTCTCGCTTGTCCTAAAGCCATATTTTGAAAGGCAGATTGAAACTAAGTTGCATTGTTGCAAGTTTCTTCACATGACCACCTTGAAGGCTACACAGGCCACATGCAACCGATTCGAGTTACTGCTAATTTTATAGAGAAACTGAAGGAACGAAAAGGGACAACTCTTTTTAACTGAAGTACCATACTATCGCCTTCGTTGCACTATATGTCGTTGTGGTCAACAAAGTGTGCGAAGGGATGTCTGACGACCTTCTTAGCTCAACGCACTGTTCAGATAAAATGATAATCACAAAATTATGATTAACAAACATCGGCTGCTCTAGCTATAATCATATTCTGTTAAAAAAAAAAAAAAAAAAACTTTACACGAAATTATTTGTGACCCATGTAATCTGTCTGGCAATGTGTGGACCAACGAGATAAGTAGTGTTTTCATTTGATACGTTTTCGAAAATTAATTAATGTTAGTAGGCTCATCCAGTTCGTCTTCGACGAGTATTTTGGCATATTTTTACTGTATAGTCTTTTCCATGATATCAGTTGTTTTTAACGACAGCGATAAACATATTTTGACCCATATAGTCCAAAATCCCTCAAACATATTTAAGCGGAAATCAGCACAAATCTCTCATCTTAAAAATTCTAACTATAATTAGTTTAAATACACCCATATATTATGCATTTATTTGGAGGGTGTAGACGCAGTGCTGTTGACGCTGAAATTGCAATAGATAGTACTCGAGTTTTAGGAGGCTTTAGGAGTGGGCACTTTCCTTTTTTCGCAGTAACGCCTATTCGTTGTTCGCGAATCATCCAATTTGAAACGTAACGATTAATATATCTTCTCTCTAGTGCACTATCGTACTCGGCACTGTAGCATAGCTACCTTCCATATGGAATCGGAGAGTAGTAGACCGCCTTTCTTCCTTTTTTTTTTTTTTTTACCTGTCGTTGTCTCTTAGGATTTCGATACAAGCTGAAAAATTTAGTGTAAATCTTTTCGATTACATATAAAGTGTGAATCAGCGCATTTTTGCTTCGTTTTTGTATTGAAGGGTCTTCGAATGGCAAGTAGAGCGGCACGTCCCAGCCATTGCAATTGACGGAAACAATCCACTCCAGCCAGCTTCTTACTAATATCGAAGTAGGTATCTCTGTTCGCTGAAAGTTTCTCAATATCATCAGGTGAATAGCGCAAAAAAAATAAGAAACAAACAGAGAAAATAGAACGGAATTCCTTTCTCTGAGTGCCAGAAGTAGAAGCCTTCGAAGGCAAGGGACGAAGCGAGGAACAATCAACGAGCAGCTAAAGAAAGTAACTCAGATAGGACAAAATGATTAACCGCACAATACCAATAGTAATAATGCTAGCAAATTTAATCATTGAGTATCGCTGAACATTGCGACGCCGGTGTCGCATTAACCGAGATGGGCGAATGTAAGTTTTACAGGAAATTCGGAAAAATTGAAATTGTAGTTGTTAGTTGAAGTTTTTCGTTAGATGAACATCTATTACGATTCAACGATTTCCTCTTCTTGCAGTTGATGGACATCTGTCTGGTTTGCCCGAGTGGACTTTTGGGTCGAAGCCATTTCCATTGACCGTAGCATAATGGCGAGCCTGTTATTGCTGCGGCGCGCACACAGAACATCGCAATCGAACAGGCGTTCTTATCGTCACTTTATGGGTTTAATGGAATGGATAAGAAATAGATCTTTGTCACTTCACGCCGAAAAAGCCAATAGCCTAACAACAACATTGCAAGCTAGTGAGGGCTCTAATCTGCCAAAAGAGAGAGCTCGAGAAGTTAGACTATAATATAACTGTATTAGGTTACTAGCATTGGGAGGCGGATAATCGTACAAAAACGAAAAAAAAAAAAAAGATATTTGTAGTGGCGCTAATAATAACGGAAGGGGCTGGACTTGAAGCAGTGTTTAACGGTAGTAACGATAGTATGAAAACTTAACGAACCAGGTTCAGTGGTAATAGCAGCGGCAGTAGAAGCCACTGTAAAAGCGAATAGAGGCAGTAATAGCATCACTGCCATATCGCCTGCCTTCGCTTTGGGTTCGGGGTTAGCGTCGACATTGTATCTAACTTTTCCACTACAGGCCAGAAACATGCCGGAAGCTAACATCTGCCCAAGGATCAAGTGATGACGTCATTCTGGTGCAATTTGGCCATGCCATAGGAACGTATAATAATGACAAAAAAAAACAACAAGGGTACCGTACCATGATTTTAAGCTTTCAATATAAACATTAAGAAGTAAATTGAATGGCACGAAAAGAAGAGTTCTTAAACATAATTATACAAGAAACCTGTTTAAAAAGCCGTAGCTGAATTCTTCTGCACAATAAGTGAGGATATGTGAAGAACAATTTGAAGGCATCGAAGTGTATTAGTTCGAATTCGATCTAGCGCAAAGCTTTTAACAGTAATCCCTAATCTAATTCTCAACTAAATATTCACCCGTGGCGTTCGGATTTCAGGCGGCGACTAAGTGATTCGGAGCGAAAGTGTCAGCAACAGATCCCCATGGTTGCCTTCGTAAGAAGTTAACTCGACAGAATTCAGCCTGGATCATCGAGTTGTCCAAATGCTGAGTTGTTAATAGGGCAAGCTTTCGGCATTACATAGTATATACGCCATTAAATATTTTTATATACCAGAAAGAGGTACGGCGCTGTCATGCAATACGCAGCCCGTATATGTTGTCAGTGAGCTTGAGTGATTGATGCCTAAAATGTAAGTATACGCGAACAGGCGCACCCAGCTATTGAGAGAATTATGGTAAATCTGATAGGTCTGTACCTAAATCAACGGTTCAGTCTTTTCAAACTGTCCTTTCATGCAGAGTTGCACAAGTAAGCACAGAAACATGCCAGGATGATTCACTACTAACCATCGAGCTGCTCTGCTAGAAAGGAACGTCTGCTTTACGGGAGTTGGACTTAGCACTATAACTGAGCGATATTATTATGGGTTGATGAGAACTCTGGTAAGTCTGAGATATTTCTGCCTATTCCGCAATGGATCGAACCATTGTTTATGCAATGAGATGACTGTTTTGTTGAATATATTATTTTCACGTACTTTTTTTTTAATAACGCTTTGAAGACCAGTGTTTCCTGTCTGCTGATCGAGTAGTTACGAAGCGTTTTATTTATACATTGATTAATATTAGCTCGATGTCGCAAATTCAACTCTCGATTGGCGGATCAGCGAAGTGCTCTTTGAAACAAGGAAATAGTAAAACTATAGCGACATGCAAGTTATCAATTGTAACTGAATTATCATGCGTACATCCAACAAACAGGTACACCGCAGCGAGGTAATTAATCTATGGCACCTAAATAAGGCCCTGACAAATTGAGCTCTCGAAAAGCCCGCCGCTATCTTCCATGATTATTGCATTATAACCGCCTTGTTCATAGCAGTAACAATTATTAGGGGACAGGGCGGTCTAAAATCACGCCGATCTCCTTCGTAAGTAGCTCTTCAAGCATATCTTAGGCCTTATAGGGTACATCATGCTACTTCACATGTTAAAATTATAACAAAATTAAATCGTATGCGTCGCAAGAAGACAAATGCGACATTTTTTTGATTATATCATGCAGTTACGGTTGTGCATTATTCGATGACGGATATAACGCTCTCATGCGTTCTTCCATCTACTACCGTATTGGAATTTCTGTCTGGTCACGTTTCTTTAAAGCGAATCGTGCGTGAATCATGTATTCCTCCTGTCTTCTATAGGACGCTTCAATAAACAGCTGCAAAATGTCTGTGAACGCTTGCTATAACTGTTATTTTAATTATCTACACTATATGATCTGTGCGTCGTATTGCACAATCTGGCGGAAATGTAAGGGTTTCTTATATATACATATATTGAAAGTGACAAAACTGACTGCGTCTTCAACTGGCACTGAACAACATCGATAAAATAAATCTTGTTCGAGAGGAGCAACCATAGACACTGTTCTTTTATAAACTTCGAATACCAGCAAAAAGCGTCGTCGTGTAGTGCTTTTTAATTCTCCGTCGTTTAACGGTTACGCGGCATGCTGGTATCCCCTTGCTACCGTCTTTCTTAGTTTTCATATGATTTTTGTGTGACATATTGGCCAAAAAAGGATTTCTATCTAGCTCGGTCGCGGGTCAAAGAATGGCGTTGCTTAAAGTGCTCACTCAAGTCATTCACCGCAACATCACACCCTGAGGAATAACTCAGGGGACTATTACAAGTACCACCATATTGAATGAGTGTTTGTTGAGGCATCTTAATCCGGGTGGGAACGGAAGCACGGAAGGACGATGTCATATATATAAACAGCCGCAGCCATATATATGTATGGATGCCGTTGCTGCTGTGATTACTTTCACTATTATATAGTTCATTCACGCTAAGAAAAACCGAAATCGAGCAGTGGCAGCTAAACTGGAGTCGCTCATAGTTGTAGTTAAACTCTTCGAAGCGAGACCAAAGAAGTACCGAAGAAAAATGGCAGTACGATGACGATTCTTAAACCAGTGTTCTTACGGTTAAGTGCGAGGGGCTTCATGAATTAGTCTGTCCACATGACCGCGCTCGCGTAGCAAACGATTTGCAATAATCAAGCCCATATAGCTTTGTTGTTCAGCTTGTAGGACCTAAATAGTCAACCTGATCCTTAGCTATTGCCACCATCATCATTATAATATACATATAATGGCGATATCTATTGCGATATCGTTATACTACTGTCATCGTCGGTACTTACTAGGATCGCTATTCCGTTTGGCTTTACCAATATTGCGAAAAAGCCGCAGTCTTGCCTGTTTACCACTAACGTTTCACTCGATGGCCTGATTCGTCCCCGACATTTGTGGGGTATTGTTACGAGAGAATGCAACGGACTTCGAAACTGAATTTTGAACTATGCGTTAATAACGGACGAAATTTTATTGGTAAATACTGATGATGGTGATAACATTTCGTAAGAAGGCCATAAACGGATGTACGGTACGGTACGGTACGGTTTCAAGAACAAATAGCAGGTGATAAAGATCAGCGGGCACGTGACCACATTTTGGCACCCGAAGAACAAGAGCATTTCCACCAACTAACTTTAGACAATAAGTTCAATCTGTGAAACTTTAATCAACAAAGAATTCGCCTATAAAGCATATCGCCGGCCTATAAGACATAGTTCAATGTCTACAGTCAGCCGGATCAAGCGAAAAAATAGTGACGTTCTGGAACGAAATATTGGTTTGACGACTATGGCAAGTAAGTTCGGCTCTAAAGCAACTGTACCATCTGCAGTGGACATCAACCGCATCTGCTACTATGGGGTATTTACTAAAAATAAAATAACGAATGCAACCAACAATCTCAAGCTGCCTAAGCGACACACAGACTATCAATAGAGCAATCGAAGGCAGGCAGGCAGGCAGGTAGTCCAGTTACTATATAACAACGGTAGACCTTATCGTTGGGCCTTAATTATTTTCTAAATTTAGCAAACGAATACTCAACGTTGGCTTCAGCCCACTCGTTCTCCCGCGTCATGTCTGCGTGATCACGAGGCATTCGATAATTTGAAAAGAAAAAAGATATTACATATAAAACAGAATCGAGAGTGTCGAAACAAAAAAAAGGTCTAACACATGTTCAAAGTTATCATTCTGGCCCGAAGCGTTTAGGAGTTATTCAGTTTTAACGTCTGCTGGGCTACGCTTGTGACACCCTACTGGTAAGGAGACGTAAGAAGGGTTTCACGTTGCCGATTTCGAGACATTATTCAAAATTGACGGAAAATGGATCTGCAGTCGATTATCGTTCTCTGCTTGAATATATCTACGCTCACCGGTTAATAAAAATTGAAACTAGCTAGTATAATATATATAATTATTAATTTGATCTTTCTCGATAAAAAACGAAGTTGCGACTGTAGGCTTAAGATACGTTTTTCTGTCTTCGTATGGCTGCATGTATTAAAGCATCTTGTAAACTTTCATAAATTAACGCAAAGTTAATAAGGTATCAAGGCCTTCATTGTTTATGGAGTTTTATTTTACATTGGGGACCCCTGCAACGGTTTTCGATTTCTTGAGCTACAATATATATACAGATAGCGAGTATCAGGGTGCATCCATAATCCTGTTACTGTTGATAATATTGTATATTTTGTTTCTGGAACGATTCTTTCTTAAATTATTCGTAACTTTGCCAACAACTTCTTGCCCTGTCCTAATATATAGCGTGACTACGCTTGAAACGATGCTGAAGGGCACTTTGTTTTCAACGGGTCAACCAACTATAGGCCAGCACAGAGAATCATGGTAGATTTTGATATCGACGATGAACTTACGTTAACGTAACATGGCGTCGATTGAAGAAGTACGTCAAGTTATTATCAGTTTTGGATTTATATAGCGATACTTAACGCCGTTTAGCAATGGTGGAAATTGTGCACATCGAGTTCTCGTAATGAACGTGACGAAGACCTTCCCTACTCGATAACATTATATTATTATATATTCCTATTGTATATTTCTTTCTAGTCTGGACCTACCTTAATTATGTTACCGCACGACTTTGCCCGATACAGTACGATATATCGATAATACTAATCGTTACTGGAAAAAAACCCTTAGAGTCTCCTCAACGTGAAGTTATCCTGAATTTCATAGATCAGTTGGTTACAGACCTAGGAAGCTCCTTTTCATTTCATCTGAAGCATCTAGTGCTGTCTACAAGCAGAAGCAAAAGTAGTTGAACCAAGGAACATTCAACTACTATTTCACAATTAAGATAGCACTACTTCGGGTATTTACCGATGCTGTGTTCGGCTTGAGCCATAGGAATCACAGAGCCTTTTTAGTTACTATCTTTATTCTTGTTCCTACCACATGTCTGGTACTCTGTACCTTGCGATCGTAGAACATCGAGGTGCATTGCGAATCACTGCACTGCTTGGTCCTCAAGCCCCATACATTGCACCCCACTCCATTCCTCCAGCCTTATACGGTTTCTACGAAGCTGATAATAAGCTATAGAATAGTGCAGAGACTTTCTAACCGTTCAAATGCAATTTGGCTGCATCGTCCTGCACAGGTGCTTCTTTTTTAACCCTCAATTTAGTTAAATATAAGCAAAATGATTTCATCATTGCCAAATTATAAAATATGTTGTACTTCAAGGTTTTGTAAGTAACGACGAACGCTTTGTCAAGCCAAGTTAGCTCTGTGCTTTCTCGTGTGTGCTTCACACATTGGTAACAAGAAAGATGTTACGGCTACTCGTTCATTATCGGTGCCATTCTCTTTGTGCCTTACTTCCTAAGGGATATCTGTAGACCTCTTGATTTCTGTCTGTACGCGTTAATTTTTTTGTATTCCAAATAATATCGTATAACATTGGCCTACCTTTCACCGATGGCCGCTTCACCTCGTGCTATTTCATCTGATTAGAAAATCACTCTTTGCAATTCGTCGTCGTTAACTGGCAACAGAAAACACTCTGTCGTTCAGAAGCGCTCCTAAGGGGTGTGATCATGACCAGGCCGCTTAAAACTGTCGACGGTAGTGACGCTGACATTCGGTTTCCCTTGGATGTATTTTTTTGCCATCGCTCTTGTTGTTTAACCACAGGTGGTACCAAAAAAAGGGCACGATGGGCACTGTGCGCGCGGTCTGTGATTGTTTTCTGATACGGAATCGCCGTTGTTTTGCTTAGATGACGTGGAGCCTTGCAGTCGGCACGGCTTTCTTTCAACACAGATCGACATCTTTGTTGCATTCAGACCACTATCGTTATCAGCCTGTCTACCTACACCAGCCATCCGGAGAAACTACCAGCCATCAGCTGTAATAGTGATACCGGTAATAGTAGCAGCAACGAAACGAATTGCATCTGTAGCAACGACACTAGTAATACCACCGTACCACCAGCAAAAAAGTGAGATGATGACGTTTGGTTTTTCGACCAAAAGATCGACCAATTCTACGTCCATCGCTTCTTCTCTTTAGATAAAAAAAAAAAACAGCAGCAAGCAGATGATACGTGATCAATATATGGCGGCAGCAGCAGAAGCACCAGCAGCGACAGTACGAGCAATCAGTGCTCGGCCACTGCTGTTGCAGAAATCGCTACCGAAGCAATCAGATGCCGTCAAAGCCTGGGTTTGGACCCCTCAATTTCTCCGATTCAGGCGACGGCGGCAGCGGCGTCGGCGGCAATGGTAAAAGCGACAATACTAACCGTAGTTGTAGTAGTCAACTATTCATCTATTTGTTATCAGGAATAATTTCCTAGATCGTTCATCGTAAATCCATTGAGTCAACGACGATGCAGCGAAAGCTGCGACAGCTAAGCAAGAAAAGAGCTAAAAATCGCAGGTAGTAGAAGTCGTCACTTCAGTAGAAACAGCTTTTTGTCACGAAGGATGACCGATATCGGGTTGGACATTATACGGCATCGCAGTGCAACATATTTGTCCAATTCTTGCTACACGGACCTGCACTAGACCGGATAGAGCATTCAGCCCCGAACGGAGATGATAAGAGATTGCCCTTCTATCTATCTACTATGTCGGTCAAAGTCTTCTAGTGGCGATGTAACACATAAGTCTGGTCAGTAGGGAAGAGATCGCAGAGGAACCAGGACGTAAGTGAAAAATGCTGCACCTTACGATGGAAAAAGTGCGCCATGCATGAAGGTATCAGGTCAGGACGTTTCGAGGTAAATAAAGCATTACATCATTGCAACAAAAGCTAGCATGGTAGGCTTCACAAAAGAGCAACAATATATCGTGGCCATATATGCGCATGATTGAAGATTGCGCATATTGCAAGTTGACTTTTGTTCCACCGCTGTACCTAAGCAGCCTTGTGCACGACTGTATCCATGTACGTCACCATAAACAATAAAGTTTCTTGCACTTGTTCATTGGTTGTCACAAACGGTAGCTGTGCCTTGTTATGGCCATGATCGAGGCGAGCTGCAATGTACCTTTACGTATAGTTTCTATGTGACCACATTTCTATGTGCTGTCACGATGGACGAACGAAACGCTAGCCATAGAGGTCCGAATCCATCGGAAGTGCTCGTGTTATCTTGCAAATGCCCTTCGAGCTTGTTTTAGCCGTTGAACGTTTTAGGAAAAAAAGCGGGCCCTTCAGTCGCGAATAGCAGAAATCAAGTATAGAAAGACGTGTCTCGTTATAGATATTAACCACAGTTATCATCGGCATCAAAACCACCTCCAAGGGTCCCCCTCCGTAAGCGAGAGCTCGCGGAAACGTTGTTGGGCTACGAGTAACTGTATGTAGATGCGTAATAATATTAGCCACGCCGGTAGCAGCGTTCGGCATGCGTGTGTATACACTTTCCTCAGTATACAGTAACCCTCAGGAGGCTAATGGTAGCAGCTTTCCCTCAGATAGACAATGGATGCGGAAACCGGCCAACACGAAGTTGGTAACGACAACAATAAAAAGAATTGGTAAATAAAAGAGGAAAAGCATAAGCAAACCAATAACGACGACGGAAAAGAGACGGTGGAGGAGGAGAGGGGAAAGGAGCCGACGACTACGAAAAAAGAAAGACGAAATAACTTGACAAAAAAGCAATATGGGAGGACAACAGCGCAGCACTACTTCTGTTGTAGCTAAACGCACCTATGTGATCGGCGCCCACGTCAGCCGAAACGACCAAAGAAACAAGTATGTTTGAAAATGTCAGAGAAAGCCCAAGGAAATCGATGCAGTAAACGTGACGATGATGGTCGCGGTGACAATGATGCTGCTGGTGATGATCATAATGATGGTGATGATAATGACGAGCCTATAATATTGATGACGATAATAGTAGCAGGCAGCGGGAAGTAGGGAACCGTCGGTGCGTTGGTGCAAAAGTGAAAACTTCGCGCATCCACCCCGGAGTGACCCCAAGACCGACTACTGCAGCGGCCATTGCGAAACGTTCCCAACTATACCGCCACTATAGCTTCCAGCACGACGACGCCGACAGAGGTCCACAATCAGGCACCGGCCAAGCGTGCTACATCTGGTAGATCACAGGATCCATGCTGATACCTAACCGCGATCGTTGCGGTAAGACTGTTAGAACTTATAAATATGGATTTGACTGAATAAATTGTTATATCAATAGCCGATGCAGGGAAATAAGCGTTCGCAGCTCGCAGCGAAAACCCAAAATATTATGACTGAAGCAGACGGGGCACTCATGCGTTGACTCTGGCACAGACGCAATTCGATGAAGATGAAAAAATCGACCTGATAGACTTTACGTCTTTTCACCCCTTTGGGCAGATTAGAAATAATAATGGCTTGTTCATAGATCTTAAACTATCAGAGAGGTCGCTGACTCTTTGCGGCTTCTGGCTATGGTCGAGCTTGGAGGAATATTTTACAGTTTTTCTATCGGTTTCCGTAACAATGTAAGTATAAGAAAAAAGACCGCAGAATATATATATATATATATATATATATATACCAAAATCGTTACATTTGTGAAACCTTAAGTCATTTGTCATATTTATTAAAACAAAACCAATCAAGTATTATTGGGCACGTAATTGTGGTTTTTAGCTTTATGCCTCGCACTTATTTTGCAAGCGATGCTGTTCCAGGAAAAGGTCTGAGAACATACTGGCTGAGGAAATCAAGACCTTCGAGATCTCAATACGCATTTATTGCTATGGAAAGAAGTCTAAAACAATGCGACACAATTGTCAATACTAAATAAATATATTTTCACGACTTTTCTCTAACGTTGATGCTTTTCACTGAATTTAATGTGTTTTAGAATCCATGTTGAGAGGCATTGTTTGTTTGTTTGTTTGTTGCAGAAAATTGTAAAGAATAAACCACGTAATTGTTTCAATATGTGTTACTTTTTGAGAATGTGGTCGTCATAAAAGCTCTATGGTTTCTAGCCTTCCATATATTTTAATAATGTTTTAAAAAACTTTAAATTACTCCAAGAATATTAACTCTAGAGAGAAAAATGTAATATCGCTCTTTATTGAATTGATCACTTTTTTATGGCGAAAAAAAAATTAAGACCTTGAACACAAAATTGCCTACGAAATATCCCAGTGCATTAGTTGCTTTAGGTCTGCCTTTATATGATATTTTTTTTACCGACCCACTTTTTCTGCCAACTTCACTGTTTGTGACGAAAATGCGAAAAACCGGTCCTATAATTACGCTGCACAATTTATATATTTTTTAACCTGACCTTTTTCTCCCATATTCTACACCTAATCTTCTACGAAGCGAAGTTCGATAAGTTCTCCCTGAAACTGGCATCTAATGTTAGCTGGATTGTTCATTCTAAATTAGCTTACCAGGCTAAGCGTTCACGTCGTATCTCTTAATTTCGACGTCCGTTTTAAAGGTATTCCTGCACGTTACGTACTAAATTCCACTCGTTCGCTCCGAATTAAGTAGACGAAAAAGTTCACTTTCTCTTGTAGATCTGCATTAATGGCTAGAAAGATTTCACTAGTTATCGCCTCCTCATAGGCTCTAGATGTGGCAGTGTTCGCGCATAGGCCGTGAACACTTTGATGTGCAAACACTCCGAGATCGTTACTGACGGAAACAAGTTATAGCACAAGTTCGACTGAAGCCGTTAGACAGATCTTCAGTATCTTTGTGATAAAACTACACCTACCTGGCTTGATCACTTTTAAACAATTAGCACTAGCGGAGCCATTGATGGCAAGGCTTACGTAGTTCAATCTTACTACGGCCCAATAAAGGGAAAACTCCGCTACTGGAAGGAATACTACCACTCAACTAATTGCTGACAGCGTCCGTTGTGTGTGTCACCGATACAATGCGATCAGACACCAATTCAGTCGTTCCGTATTTGTCAGTCTCTTTGTTGTAGATGCCGACAATTGCCCTGCTATTGACGGCTTACTAAAACAGCTTCAGTACCACAGGGAAAAGCGCCATTACAGGTCTATTACTAGCATAACAAGCAGTGATGGTGATGCTCGACCACTGACTGACTGACTTTCCAGCGACTGATGCTGCAGGCGTGCGAGGCTGCCAGGCAGCTCCTGCGAACGAACGAACGAACGAGTGAGAGATGGGCATGGGACCGGACAGCCACTATCACATTTGATGCTGTCGTCGTAGCTGGCGCCCGGTTGTGCTGCGGCTGCTGTAGGCCGCAGTAATAGTACGACAGTGAATGTGGTGCAGCGTGGCGCCTTCGTCGATGACGAAAGGAAAGGACCGCAGTTGGCTTGAGACCCGTGACGGCAACAGGCCATAACCTGGAGCCTCGGGGCAGCTGTCAAGACACGACGACGGCCCACCTGGGCAAGCATCGTCACCAAGCACACGCTCGACCATCATAAAAGCAATGCTAGCTACAACAAGGATTGCAACGACGACAAAATGTTCAATGCCTTGCAAAGGCAGGCACACAGACTAAGAAAGACACACAAATAAACCGATACAAGCGAACACGCACATAAACGGCGACAGCAATAGCAGCGGCGGACGAGGCAGTTACGGTTCTTCCTAAACAGAGAAGATGTTGTCGTCCGCAAATGACTGCAAAGAAGGCGATGATTGTGATGGTAATCACGATGCTGATGAAGCAGATAGTGTTCCCACGACTGGACAGTCAACGGTCCACAAGCACTATATCTATCGACAACTTGATTAACCGTAACAGCTCCAGCAAACGGCAGGTAATGCTCATGCTGGCCGACGAAAAATAATCCTGGTTGTAGCTTTTGATGAAGGTCCGTTCAGCAATAGCAAACAGCCATCCCTCCTGAGAAGGGATTCACAATCTACAACGACGAAAAGAAGACAAAGTCGGCGGGGCTCACAACAGCTGCGAACGCGTTATCGCTACAGCCCATCCGGCAATACATATACATTCATACCACGTAAATTGATATACTGTCTATCGCTCCCTCCAATCACATAGGAGCCTAGTAGGAGATCAAATGGTCGATCAGTGTAATGACATAACGCGTTAATTATAAAGTGACTTACACCTATCGACCATGTGGAACCATATACATGTGTCTGTGTGTGTAACTGAGTGAAAATAGATGGAACCTTTGGCAAACGCTGACAGAGACATCTCTGGCAAACGTGTTTATCCAATCTAACTGCCGTTCGCTTCAATTGGGGCCTAGACCGGTTGCAAGACGTCGACAAACACTTCTTCTCTATACTCACCGACGACCATCTAATGGTAACCATGAATAAAACGATATTGGAACGCGTAGACTTGTTGAAGTCTCGACCACACCGGACATAAACAATTTGAACTTCAGGACAACAGTAGGTAGATGTCCAAGAATCCAAAACGCGCAAAAAGATGCCAAAAAAATCTTCAAAAACTAGCCTTTGGCGAGTCACATCGATAGCCCAATTGCCGATAGGTAGTCTCATCTTAGTTAATTTCTGCTTAAGAATCTAAATTTTTCTACTATTTTTATAAATTTTAGAAACTCTTGGAAATTAGAAAATCTTCTGCTTTACGACATAGAATTTTTTCTTGTCGAAATTTTCGGGATCAGCATAAAGACAGGTAACGATGACTAATTTTCATACAAATTGCAAACACTTTAAAATTAGCACAGCACGAGAGAAAGCCTAAACAAAGCAAAAAATAGGGCAGATTTTAAGGTTGATCAAGTTACCCAAAACTGCATTTTCCATAATCCTTCTATAGAAAACTAGGATCTAAGGTACATGGCATATGTTGTACAAGTCAGACATTGGATCTGCTAAAACCTTAACACTTAATACAACTTTTTAGCTTTTTTAGGCGACATTGAGAAGATTCGCAGGTCGTCTTAGCTCTTTCTTTAAGGAACAAATCGATGTCTATTTTCAACGTGGATTCGTTTATCCTTTGTGACAGATGGCGCGTACTTTGAACCCCAATTTAACGAGCGCGGAAAGGGTAACGGACTAGATGATCTACGTGTCTCTTGTGCATAAAACCAAAATTTTGGCCAGTGTCTATGTTCTTGGCCTGGTTTTCAATGAAATAAGCGTCTTCTTTCCGAAAAGGCAAAATCATCAACTAATTCTAGTTTCACCGTTAATAGTTGTGATATCTAAAGAGAAGCCCACGCGGCTTTCGACAAGGTAATGCATCGGCCTCTGCGAACAAGCACGTAAACTCGCTATAGAGCTCAGATCAGTATGTAGGTACAGTGATCTGAATTATATTTATGACTGATGAAAGCAAAAATCACTTTCAACATCTGTATGGTATCAAAAACATTTTCTACTATCGCCATAATCGATATTACGTAAGCGGCGAAGAGCGAGAGCAGATTTAGAGATGTGTCGTGCATGGCCACGTGTTATACAATGCAGGCTAAGGTATTTGCTGACTATGAGCGGAGCTTTACCTGTTAGTAAATTTTGACCGCGTATTGACCGGTGATTATTTCTAGCCCACCATATCTATCAGTATATTATTTTTAAAGCATATTCTTTTTTGTGACTGTCACACATCGTCTACTACCAACAACAGTAATAGAAAACATTTTAAACACTACGGCCATTATTGGCTACCTGGAAATTAGCGATCTAAATGGCGTATTGCCCCGGGATATTGCAGCCTAAATAAGGCTGGTGCGCGTTTAAATTACCTGAGGTGCGCTAATATTGCCTTTTTATCTAAGGACGCATCAGCCAAGACGGTAGGATCGTTGAACATCGAGCTAGATAGATGTATCATTATAAATAGGCAGGAAGGAAACGAATTTAAATCGAACTCGCCTTTAACAACATGAGCTTTGGGTATATATTGAAGGTTCTCTATCAAACTTAGTACCACTAATAACATCGCCGCCGCGTGACACAAAGCCGTTGGTCGCTTAGCACAAGATCAACTGGTTTAGTTTTCCCTAGACTACCTTAGTTCCTGATTCCAAATAGCTATCAGCCTACGTCTTTCTTTATCATTGCTCATTGATGATCCATCTAAAACTATCTCAGAAGTGTACAAATGTCCTTGGAATATATTTAGTACCTTCGTAACTGTGGCTCTGCCCCTGTTATCTATCTCATATGAAAAACGAAATAAGGCGTCATTGCCTGTACGTACTTAAAAGCCCCCCATATATATATATATATATATATAAATGTAATGTCTATAAACAAACATACGCTTCCTCCTAATTGAGACTGGTCCTGTGAGGGCTTTTTCGGACGTGCCTCTTTATCGTATATCAAATGCATATAAAGTATAAGTAGCGTGACAAACTGGGGACGGAAGTGCACAAAAACCCTAAGATAACTCCTTAGGGGTTCACATAATAGGATTTGACTAAGCGCTGCATCGCACTTATCAGAATTACTACAGGTCGCTACAAACGCTGTTGCTACCTAACATTTTGACGCTGTCCGAGGATGTGATATCATTATAGCGAAATCCGCGACCTACCATATATGATTCAAACAGCAGCAAACCGTGCAAATGGAATTCCAAAATTTTGCCACGACCTAAGGAACTGCTCTGAAGGTATTCTGAAGCCATATGATGCCTTTCACGCCTATCTATCGCACAAGGATAGTTTGCAAACCCTAAGTGTCACGCCACACTTAAAGCGTAAATTGTACCGAAAAAGCCAGTAGAAATAACAGTTGATGGAGAATTCTTTAGAAATGAGCGTTTTTTTCTTCTCAAAATCCTTATCCCAATGGAAGCAAAACTACACTCGATAAATATTTAAGGCTTGTCAACAAAAAACACGAATTAACAGTAATCTCTAACATGTGGCCTAACTGGTGCTTAATATGGGTGTGTGTACGTTTCAAGAAATCCATACAGTATGTTAGCTGGATCGAGCTAGAAAAAAAAACCACGTTGAACGAGCTCGGTTCACACATAAAGACAATGCTAGAAGTTATCCTTTCAAACAATAGCACAACCAGCAGAAATTTAAGATCAATGGTAGGGAAAAACATCGTTCCGAACAGGATTACTAACAATAACATTTAACTCACGATGCCCGCGTCCCAAATGCATCACTTATGATGTGATTGCCCATTTATATGTGTTATCGTCGAGCATATACAAACGCTGTAGACTGAAAGGCCCAGGATATGTACAAAGGAAAATGGAAAGAGCTCAAGTAGTAAGGAGAAATATTCCGTGTTCTACCAAAGCATTTGAAATAACGGAACATACGAAAATGCAAATCGACGCTAGTGGAGATTTAACCACAAATATCAAGGACTGGGAACAACTGGGAAAACCAAAGCTTTACTCAGCTAATACGGAACTCTTAGCGTAAATCGCCTGATAGATAGATACGTTGCCGATGTTCCAATGGTATCTTCAATTAAACGACAAGGTTCACAAATTAGATTATTACAATTTGAGGCTCTGATTGCTGGGAGGGAAACGCCTTGAATTGATGTTGTGCGTGGATTATAGTACGAAACTAAACGACATAGCCAAAATACCACTGCCCGCCTTCGACGCCTGGACACCTCATTTGACCGAAAGTAAGTATGTGTCACAGGATGACCTTAGCGAGGTTTACTTACAAGCCCAAGTTGAAGAAAGAAAGAAATAAAAAAATTCATATACATCAATTTAATGGACCTTTTATTCGAAATGAAGGTAATGTCGTCCATATTCCAACACACTAATCAAAGTCCTTGCCGAAGTACGTGCTTACCTTGATGACGTAATATTGATAGCCGGACCTTAAAAAAAACCTACAATTATATTCGCACGATTTTCTAGAAGAGATCAAATTTGGTTCATAGGTTCGTCTTAGAAGATGTGTATGTCTGAAGACTCAAATACGATATCTGGTATTGTCGGTCAACAGAACGGAGTCTGTGCCCGATTTAGAAAATCTGCAACGGATATAGCCTGCTTTTTGAAATATTTTTTACCTATGCTTTGTGATAGGGATGAACATCTCTCATAGCACCATTTCATTGTTTCGTAAGCTCATAGGTTCAGGATTGTCCTGAACGGTGGATAAACTATTGGCGAAGGATACCGCATCTGTTTAAAACGAACAATGCCAAAAAAGTTTGAGCAAACGAAAGAAATGTTCGTTCTACATTTTCTACTAAGGCACTATATCCAAAACTCTCAGACACATACGATTCAGCGCAGTCGTATTTTAAAAACAATCCAATGAAAGCGAAACATCTATCTCACATGCAGTTAAATGGCTCACGTCAATAGGAACTAAATATTTGTTTAAGCTGAGGGACAAGAACTTACGGCCGTCTTCTGTTGTAGGCAAGTTCCACTGCTGTATCTATGGGCGCCCGTTAACGCTGCTCACCGATCATCGCCCTCCGCTTTCTATATTTGGAAGCAAAGCTGAAGTCTCTGTGTTCTCGGCGCGTCATTTGCAATGGTAGTGACTCTACTAAATAGTGCCAAACGACAAAGTTTGGACAAGCCGACGCTGTTTCACGACTTAGCAACGCATGCACACGTAATAAAAACGAGAAAATGTCACAGTTGCCACAACTGAGAGACATTCGTGATTCTATTGAGATCATCGAACTAAGATACCGCTTACTTATTGGCGAAGGAACAACAACTGAGGCTTTTACTCTGCTTAAAGGTTTATCTGTACGGAAAAGATGGCGCCGACAGATCTCTAGAGGCGGCCCATTTTAGCCATTCCGGAATAGTAAAGGTTCACTAACGATTCCTAAAATCTGTCTAGTTACAGGTGATCGTGGAGCGGTTTCTCTGTGTTCAAGGTCACAGGACATGAAAGCTTGTTGTATCGCCTATTCTGGAACGACCTGCATAAAACGTCAATTTTGTGATATTTCGATTAGAGATCTTATTAAAATGAAACTACATTTATAGAGTCCTGCGCATATGGTAGGAGCGTAACTTAACGGCCTCGTTCTTTTTCCCAATGTATATACATGGAAAGGGTCAAATTAGAGAAGGACGATTTGCGCGATCAATTAAATTTGTTATCTATTACATTTTGTAACTGTTCAACCATTGTTTAGATCGCCATTGGTGTAGTAGGGGTCAGCATGAGATACGGATTTTCGATGTGCCAAATTCGAGTTTCGCATTGATTTTGTGAGCTTTTACGATGCCCAGTGATTCGATGATCTATCTATTGGTACATATATGAGTTGGCTTATCGTATCTCTACTATAGTACTGCGACTGCACAGAACACATAGGTAGTTCTTCCTCGTTTATGTACTGCCGAGCAGAGCGACCCTTATGGGCTTCGTCCGTCCTTGTTTTTCCATCGCGCATACGTTGAGCGCATTGTTTACGCAATGCAATTTGCATAGAAATATACACTTGTGTATTTGAAGATATATCAGCACGAATGACCCTGGTAGCAGACTCTTAAACGCTGCTGCGGCATGGCATGAACACGTGTCATAAGAACGATATCGGTTGCTGGTTTCTGCTTCCGACCAATCAAATTTAATAGCACGCTCTAGGAAAAAAAGCAAATTTTTTGTTCTAAGCTAACAGCGTATGGCCAGTAAGATCCACTTTCCGTTCAGACTTTTCTAAAATAAAACTCTAGCGACCCAAGATCAGCAGACACCCATTTTTAATCGTTTAGAAAGAGATACATTTGATTCTACCTTACTAGAGGTAAACGGCCAATTATATCAATAACAGGTAATATAGAGTAACGGCTAATTATTAAACTAATGGACACAAGTTTCGCCTTGACGATCTCCGCTCTTTCCTATGCGGTAAAAGATATTGTTTTTTGATTAGTTGAAGAAACTATTGGCATACTAAGTCCTTAAACGATTGCCCGGGAGTGGTCATCCGCTGCAGGTATTACTCTTGTAACCTAGGTACCTAAGGATGAAAAACGCGGTAACGTACAATAGGTGCAAATCAGTTTCAAATTGGTAAACAGATACGATTACGTGGTGGTCAAAAATGTAATTCCGACGAATCAATGTGAATGAGCAAGTGCTGAAGCAAGCGAACGTTGCCGAGGTAACACTTGTAGATATAGTGCGCCACCATTTCATGGAGATGGTGCAGGATGCTGTGTGTCGTCCGAAATGTTGCCAGGACGACTGTCGAGCGATGCGCGTACAGCTGTTCAGTGGAAGACGTTAAGATTCATAGGTGCTAGTATTGTTTTTGGGGATATTTTCAGACCCACGAACCCGGCGGTAAATAACCTAGGATTGGCCATGTTTGAAAACAAAGTCGTTCAGAAAAATAAGAGCTCAGTGGATAGTCATTGCAAGAAAAATGGTAATAGATGCCGACTAAATCCTATGTCTTAGAAAAGAGTGGGCGCAGCTCACTCTTATTTGAATCGGCCCGCTGCTATCTTTGTGGCAATGAGGTATCGGCGAATGCCATTGCATAGTTTTGGAAAGTCAAGGTTAATCGGAGCACCTTCTCCAAGTTGCAGAAAAATACAGCGGGAATTCAGATGCCTTGAGCTTATCGAAGAACTCAGTCGTGAAGTGAGCCGAACCGGCGTCATTCGAGACCTTAATAAACGCTTTGCACTGTAGCCTTCCAAAGAAAAAGATCAATGTAGCGGGGGGGGATCACCAACGTTCGCCTCGTACTATCTCGGTGAGTGAGAACTTGTCTCCGTTTAGTAATCTGAACTTTGTTTATGTATAAGACTTGAGTATTTCAACGTAAGATAGTGTTTTAGGGAGAGCATTGTGTTTGCAGTGGCCAGGAGTACAGTCTTTTCGCAAACCTTGGTGCTATATAAAAATAAAAAAGTGCACTGACCATCTATACGGAGAGTTAACTATATTGAACTAGGCCGTCATGTACTTCAATACTAGTACATTAGGCTCTAGGTTTACCTGGATTTTAGGTTTTCATCTGCATAAATTTTGCAACGTTTGTAGCTAAGACCTTGTTTGTTCGTCGAGCCAGAGGAGAATGTGGACACGCGGGAACTCTTTGTCTTGGTATCCTCAGGTTGCTAGATAGACCATGACATTGCCAGATTTCTGCATGTGATGACTTCGGCCCCATGAAGGTCTTAAACTGGAACTCTCTTCGATCATGCCTGAACCCGGCCTTGTATGGTAGGCTGGCAATAAATGCTAAAGAGAGGTTACACCACTTACCCATAAGGGCTGGGTAGTTATGATTGTTGACTGCGCAAGTGGGACCTCTACATATCTGTAAGGACGGATTGAACTTGTTTACATCAATGGCATGTGCTCGTTATAGCTATTATTCTTTCAATGTATAAGGCAATGCACTTATAGTAGAGGTTGGGGAGCACAGACATAGACGTAATATCTCGTAGAGATGAAATCGTTTTGCTACAAGAGAATTTAAGAAGCACCGTGGAAGAGACTTCGGAAGGCTGACGAATCGGCTATCAGGCGTCGTAGCTGCAGCAATGAACGCTTATGTACCACGGTAAATAAAAAAAATCACGTTTTTGGAATTTTTCAAACCTTTACGTGTCGCATATATAGTGCAGAATCGTAGATGCCCACCTTGATCACCAGAAACTCATAACATGTCGTTGCTTAAAAATTGTTGATTGTATTGTATACAATTAACGTATTCCGACTCAGTCCTCACCGTCATATCGACAACGTACTCTTGGGACAGATGGCCTGGCTGGTGCAAGTGGTTAAACGTACCAGTTTAACTGATGATGTGGTATGCATAGTGAAGGAGTACGGTTAGTTTTTTGTTGTGACTCGTCCATAGCAAACAGGAATAGGAAACCATCTTGAAAACTGTGATAGTATAGATGTAATAGGACAGGAGATGAGCTTTGATGATGAGGATAAATCTACTAACACGTGGGCCGGGCACACGTTTCACAGGAGAACAATGTACCGGGGCTGTGGCAGTACTGAACAATAATTTCTATTTTGCCGGCTATTGATGCGTCGTAAGTGCAACCGTGCGCCCTTGGTAGTCGTCGATCTGCATCAATAATGATATAAGCTTTGCGTACGTTACAAATCCTTTGCTGTGATTAGATAATAAACAGAGGGATTCTCCTACCGAAGCTTATCCTTTAGCACTTCAATGGTGGCGGGAAATTCGAGACGATTCATAGCGTGCAGCAGGCGTTCGATGACAGCGTGGGGTCTAGGAAATAGACTTGGGGAAAATGTTATGGCTTGTCGTATGCTGACATTAGTTAACTTATTTGATGATACAAAGCTGCATGGTTAAAAAGGAATTGTATGTAGCCTCAGGAGGCTACAACATCAGCTCAAAGGGGTGTGAGTCACATAAAACGCTTAGGACGGCGGGTGTGTTAATTCTATATAACGCGTTAAGCTCTGCGGGTCGATGGTAGAAGTATAAGAGGAGTTAATTTTTCTCTACCTTCCATGCATCAAAAATTTGCCTTCTCATCTTTAATAAATAATACAGCTTTACAGTGACGCATACCTTGTTCACTGGGCCAACACTTGCCGACAGGACGTTGATTCGGTTCCTGATTTGTTAGACGGGTCGTTAGACAGCAAACGGGGGGAGGGGGTAGGGGCTAGGGGGTATATCAAGGGGTCTCGCTCGATTTATGGCTGGGTGGTTGTGCATTTAAATGGCTTAACGACTTATAGCCGCCTCATGCTCTAGCCCCGAACCGGTTGTCATATCATAGCGATTGTACTGGTGTCGACGGTTGTGGTCAGTTAGTCGGGAGCTTGTCTGCCTTGCAAAGTGTGAGGGCCCTCCACCTAAAAGTAAAGGTGAAGTCAGCGTACTGCTTCTGTTATAAGCCGGAGCGAAAAGTGGAAGCATAACAGTCGGGATATTCCGAAGACGACGTGGTCTTCTCGCGGCCTGAAAACCAAGGATGGGGCTTTTTGACCAGCGGCGCCTCGCTATTGCAACGCGGGCTAGTAATTACAACGTATGAGTATAACGCTAAAATGAGAAGCAATTTTTTTTCTCTTTAAAAGGAAATATGTGTGTCGAATATGTCAATGAAAATTATTTGATGAGTTCATTTGATGATATATCGGCACACACGATGTTGGCGCTCGCCGTGATGTTGCTAAATACTGCGCTGCCGCTTGTTTTCGAATCTGATAAATGGGTATAGCTGCTGCGATTGATTCATGGTCCAATCAACATTATGCTCTATGGGGCAAACCAACCGCTTTCCGCTAGAGGCAAAGGTTAATTTAATCGGTATTTTTTTTGTATTACTTTTCTCAGGACGGAACTATACCAAATAATGTTAATGATTTGATGACCAACTAAAACCTATCAATGCTGCAATCATATCTACCCCATGGACGAACAATTTAAGAAGCATCCTACAGTAGACATGCTTTCTTTCTGCCCTGTTTTTAATTTCTATTCTTGCTTTTCTTTTCTGTAGGCTTTTCTTCTTTTTGTAGGTTGGATCCATTTCCTGTTACTCCTCCAGATTGATTAACTGCACGACGACGACTGGCATATGGGGCAAAGCAAGTCGTCAACCCTCAGTCATTCATTCACTCACCTACCAAGTTGGCCTTTCTTCTTCTTCGCTGATCGAACTGCTTCTTCATTTCCCTTACCTACTCTTGCCCGCACTTCTCCTTTACAGCCATTCTCCAGTGCCCGAATCCCGATGCCCGACGCCCAGCGACAGACATCACCGAGACATCTACAGAGCGACATGAAGCCAATGCCAGTCTCAGCAGTAAGAGCGATATAATCAACGTAAAAATCTGTTCGTCCAATCCGGTTTTATATGTTGGTGTTTACAATACTGCCCTGTACGTTGGGGACGATATGCTAACGACGGTGGTACGCTCCGATGCTTGTTCTGCTCTAAGATCGCTCGTTTTATTTATCACCACTGCGTCTGCTCTGTGTGGTTGCGGTCAGATAACTAAATGCAATAGGGCCTATTCGTTGACGGTCAGCCAGTGTAATAGCGGGATCTATGCCTCAGCGGCAAATTTACTTGTCTGCTTACGATGCAGTTGTTACGGTCGTTGATGTTCATACGGCCTTTCATTGAAGGCGACAGGATGAAGTTTATGTCGATCATATGGACCTCATACTTGTCGGTCTATCGCTTTATCAATAGGTACAACAGGTTTGTACGCCCATTACCGAAAATGATTGCTTACACGCATTAGTTATTTGCTTCAGCTCTAACGCGAGCAAGATTTCAGAACTAGCATCCGTACAGCCGTCAGCAAACCACAGGCTCAGTTCGTAAAGGCATTAGGAGAAAGTCAGCGAATTTTACTCAGGATAAGGGAGGTAAAACTGATGGCACTGAGAACCATTGCACAAGTACACACAAATTGATTCCTACTCCTGAATACAACATCGGCTGAGAGAAGACGAAGCCCTACAACCCAGTACAGACATTAATGTTATTGCAACACTAACTGGCTTTGCATGCGTGCTTCGACCATGACTTTCGCCGAACGATCTTAGCTATAAAGGCGGCGTTCGTGTAATGTGACAGAGCTCCACCGGTGTCAGCAATTGTCGTGTATATAGGCACGCACGTGGTTGAGCGGACTGACAACATTGCCTCAATCGACAGTGACTTCCGGGCTGCTTAAGTGGCCTCCTCGCGCGCTGATGATGATCGTAATGACTCCCTTGCTCCCTCAATGGTAGCTTACGCGAGCCGCAATCGATGAAGGACACTTTTGATAGTTGTCTGCTACTTTATGACTCTTACGATCGCCGCCTAGAAATCTGCTTACACGTGATGAGAACTGGCGAGGTGGTAACCATACAAACCAAAGCTTTTTCTCCCTGTCAAGCAATGATATGCTTTTCTATTACTGTACTAATGAATATGACAAGAAATAGTCCAAGAGGGGCAAAATTTAGAGACCCGCACAGTATATATTGCTCCACATCTTGCCACAGATTACTTGTTGCTTTACTGAGCACGTTTAACTTATGATGATGATGATGAAAATGACGTTGCTTTACAATGAGATGGTTCATTTAAAAAACTATTTCACAAAAGTAAATGTAATTCATTCGGCAACAAGTAAAATGCTACAACAGGAACCTATTTAACAGGATGGCGCCTTGGCAAATTGGCCTAGGAACGAGCGAGCAACACATTGAAACCTAGTCAGTTCGTGTTTGCTCAGACAAGCCAATAGTACCTTGTGTTTAAAATAAATATTGCACGTCAATTTGCAGAGATTATTTATTACAATCCCATGAACTCACATAGCACATATATCTATAGTGCGTCTGATGAAATCCTGTCGAAATCGCTAGAGGGCAAAAGCAACTTGACATTGATATTAGTCTCTACATGATGATCAATTTGAAAAATGGCAAAATGGCGACAGAGTGGAATAGCTACGGATAGGATCCTCAAAGCAGGACTTTCCCAAAAGCATAGTGGTCCTACTATTAACTCTAAACTTACATGGCTAATATGGGGATATTAGGCGGTTGAGAGTTACCAGAGTCGCATTGTGGCGCACGCGTTTTGCAGCTGCAGCCAAATTGGACTCTAGTATTGCCTAAAGTTACGGCTGGCTTTTGCTTCTCACGTCAGTACCCACTGAATTTGCATGCTCGTCTGTACCCGCTTAATTTCTACATCGGTTTCAGGAGAGATTCACTTCCTGTTCAATTCAAGAATAGGCAATCCTTTGCTCTGTCTGCGTCTTTCTCGCTATTTTCGTATTTTTTTGAGCGTCTCCAGAACCTTTTTCACACGGTCGGACTTGAATCGCATTCTGGCGCTGCTCACTCCGAGGCATGCAGTTCACCATAACGACGTCTAAATGGGCACTGTAGCACTTTTTTTCAATGTTTGTCCCTTACCCCCTAGGGAGTATATGAGGCTCATCAGCGCATAGGTCAATGTTGAATGTGATGCACGAGTCACTTGAAGCTGACTCCAATCTATGGCAATACGTTTGGAGGCCAGTGAAGATCTGGGTTAGAAAGCTAGACCACTTCTCCGATGCCACTACCACAACACTACGATGTTGGATATAAACCTTTTAATTCAAGCAACAACTTCTTCTGTGCTTTCCTATTTTAAAGAGTTGTGAACGTCATATTACAAAGCGGCGTTACAATACAACCCCAGCTAGGTCATAACCGCAACAGCATGAACATTTTTACCACGTAAACCTTAAAAGTGCTCCGCTTAAGGCATCGACACCTCGAGGATGATTCTAAGGAGCTTTATCTAATTTACAGATAAATTTGGCTGAACAAAAAAGTCTGCTGACTTTAACTAACATTGTTCGCATAGCATTGTATAAATTATGTAGCGGGAAGTCCTCGGAAGAAACTTCATGAAACTTTGGGACAGCATATTGATTGAATCATTAGAAATGAAAAGTGCTCTACTTTATATAGTTTCAATTTTGACAGACACGAATTAAGAATACAGGTGATTATTTGACAAACGATGCTTGAGGTTATATTCAAGTAGGACACACTTGGATGGCCCTTGTATTGTGTAAAAACAATATTTTTACCTCGAATTATCGATCTGCTTCCATTAAGATGGCTTCAAAGTTATATCGTAGTTAATATGAGTTGCTGCCATTTGAAAGTCGAGACTTGATAGTAGTAGTTGTGCTAAAATTGTCAGAGTGTCTTTATCCAGATTTAAAGCATGTTTTTCTAAGGATGAGTAAAACTTCTGCAAAAAATCGTTACTTTACGATACAGGCTCATGAATCTGCTGTACTACACACTACGGTCGAAATCCATTTTTGGAAAAAAAGATAGTTTTGTTGTTTTCCTTCTGAATTTCCATGTCAAATATGCTTATTGTAGTACGCGACCGATTACGAAAACAGTCGATGAAATTATCACTTATATCGAGCAAAATCGACACCTCGGCAGCCCCGATGTTGTCCAGGGTCTAAACATCTACTGAGGTATATTTTGAGAAAAGCTGGCTGCAAAAAGGCCAGTGCACTACGGGTTGCCGCTGCACGAGCATTGCAAAACAATTGATTTGTCAACAAAAAATAAAATTGGAAAAAGTCGACCAGAACCAACGAGAAAAACGGGCATTATTTATCACTAAGTTTATGCCAGGCCACATACATTTCGGTTAAAATTGGGAGAAGTTATGCATTCGCCATACGGTCCACATTTTGCTCAGACTATCGCCTGTTTCAGTCATTGCAGGATTCGTGTTGAAGTTGAGAAATGCAGAAGCTTATCTCGATTCTTTGCCCAAAAACCACGAAAGTTCTCCAGTGATGGGATTATGCTGTCACCGGAAAAATGGAAAAGGCTCATCGACCAAAATGGCACATGCTTAGTTTAATAATATTATCGCAAGACACATGAAATTTCTACTTCAACACGTTTTCGACAAGCTAATATAAAAAGGATTGTTAGCTTATATGGGGCGTATATGCGCGTCTTGAAAGACCCAAAGCAGCGACGTTTTAGGCAGAGCGTTAAGATGCACTCATAGTTATGGTGGTGGCGACTCTTTGTTGTTATTAATTATTGGCGCTGTTGTTTCCAAGCGCCAATAATTGCCTCTTCAGAAGTCCCTAATAGATCACAGTCTAGAAAATTGGCATCTCCCTATGACGTTCTCGAATGGGACCTTTCAGAGGGCCGCAACGATTCTAGGACTAAATCCTTGTAGGTTCGAATCTTTTCAGAGAACGCCAAGCTAATAGAAGCTTAATCTGACAGCTAAGAAATCCTAAATTAAGCACCTCGTTGTACCTTCACAAATTTTCCTTCACGATTAACTGATGCTTCTTCCAGTATACAAAAGCTGAATGTATACATATGTGTACCCGCGTCATACGAGTACTTAGTGGCTATGGTGATCCGTACTAAAATCAGTACGTGATACACAAATATTACCACTATAAACATGTCGAAACGTAATAACCCTTTTGATTCTGTGAACAGAATTTATTTCAAACTAATCATAATATAGATCTTAACTATATTACTTTTGGATATCTATAAAATATAATAGTTGCTAATGTGATCATGCGATACATATCAATAAAAACCGAGGATGTAAAAACAGCTGTGGGGGCATTAGAAAAGGGAGTCTAAGTAGAGGTAACATATCCTAAACTTTGTCAAACGAGTTTACATAGATACCTGGGAACTTTGAGCTACTAATATCGCACGGACGCTCCCTGGGCTGACCGATACACTTTTTTGCTTTTCCTTTTCTCCGATCATGCAAAGGAAAATAAGCGGAAAGTTAAAAATATCCAATCATGCCAGATAACTATATTGATCGCAATATACGAAATCGTTTTACATATGTGTAGTTCTGCGGTATCAAGATAGCCAAGATTCTTACAAAGGCCGTACGGTGTACCGAGGCCTTTACCGTTTAGTATGAACCTTGCATTCACAAATTAATTATACTATAACTTATAAATAGCTATCCTTGTTATACTACCTTGCAAACATTTCGTAGTCTGTATGCAGATCTACCTGGTGTGGTAAATGTGAAACATATTTTTTTTAGGATCAATGGTCATGGACATCTTACATCAGAACTATAAGCGAGGAACAATATCGCAATGCGTATCGCCGATGTACGATATAGGTCGTTAACAAATAAGGCCGAACAGTACGACGAATGATAGCTTAGAAGAGAGTAACTTAGTGCGGCGTGCTTCTTGATACCCGTTGCCTTCCCATTATTTAAGAATTAAAAAGTTGCTAGCTCTACACAGACGAAACAGTACTGCTTTATAATATTTATTAATTTTATTATAGTCATACCGATGAGCCGTTTGAGACTACCTTGTATACATAGGATTTTTCGTAGAGCACCTAGAAGTGTCCTCACCTCAAGTCTCTTTCAAGTTAAAATTAAAAATGAAGTTGAAATCTGCGACAACTTCCTACGATGTGACACTGAAGCAGTTATTTACGGATTGACATTACGAACCAGTCTATAGCCAAAAGAATATTGATCAGCTCAAAAATATGAATTAAATAATCGTATTCCCCGAGATTGTCTCGGATCAAACCAATGAGCGGGGTTCGTAGTAGAAACGGCAGAAAACAGCTAACGTTCATAGTGGCAAACACTAACGGGGCTTGTGAAGGCGGATATCTTTTGCTTACCATTACAAACAGAAGGAAACCTCGGCTACCCTGTCCCCAGCCAGCAAGAAAGCACCCCAAAAACTGCCACCAAAAGGCACCCTTAAATGACACCATAAAAAGTAAACCAGCAAGTTGTATTATACAGGAGCTGAATATGGCATAGCGGTCATAATTTTCACCCCTATCGACAATTGGCCCTATTACACTACTAGCTACAAGCCAGCCAAAGGAAATAACGACGACCAAATATGCGGCCGAAGTGCTATTGATACCGCAGTCGATCTCGAAATCGATCGTTATTAGAGCGAGTGCAAACATTATGAAGTTGGCTAAGGCGTTTGTAATACACGTATTAAATAGAAATCCACTACAAAAATATCGTTTGTTTCCTATACTTTCATTTATCGTGTTGACTTTTGCTGTGACGTTATCCGTCGTCAGTCGAGCTGCCTCCTGTAAGGCAGGTTTCCATACAGCGGCCTTGCAGACAATAACCGATAATATCTGGTTCAGGCAGATCCCGGAAAGAATAAGCAAAAGACCTGATAGCGAGTAAAGCTCAAAGAGCCACGTGGCCAAAGGCGGGTAGATGATACCACTTAATGATGCCGAAATAGATATTAACGACATGGCAGTCGCCCGGTGCTTGATAAAGTGCTGAGATATGACAGCCGACGGAATGCATGTGGTACATGCCAGGCCGAATCCTGAAGCAGCAAGCAACAACATAGTTATAACCGTCTCTACTCGGTAGAACCAGGACAGCCATTATAAACCAATGAATTTCTGATTCCGTATTAATTAGATCAAGAACAATCTACGCGAGTAAGTTTCTTCCTACTTTTTTTCAGAATGTCTGCCGGTCTAGCGCAGTTAAAGCTCAATTTATTTCGGATAAATACTTTAAAAGCATCTTATCGTATTGGCAGCCTTCCCTCAGACGTACCTTAATGCTTGAACTTAAGGCCATATGAGAAGTATATGGCAACCGCATATACTGGCTGATTCCATTCTTACCATGTGCTATTCCCAAAGTGAGGGACAGTATGAGGACGCTGTGTATGAAGTATGATGCGATAAAGAGTGCCCCCGAGGCGAAGATTGCTCCAATAAAGAGTAGGCTCTGCTCAGGGACGTAGTTGATCAGAACTCCATATACCACACCTCAATGTTTCATTGGTACATAAACAAGAGAGAATTTTAAATATTGTTTACTAGATCAATAAAATATTCCCTGCAACTATCTACAGAGACCGTAGACAATAGATTTTCATGCACCGCTATTAGTAAGTATGTGTAGCAATACTAGCCTTTTTACTCAAAAAGTTAAATATTCACTGCACAATATCATCGGTGTTTCGATCTGTTTCATTAATGATCTGCAATGAATTCGTAGAGTATGGGGCCAATTCGCGTTAAAGCTATCACTACAGCTGAAAAAAACCAGAAGTTAGACGCTGCTTTAGCAGAATTTTATTTTGAGAACGGGATACGAAGAAAAAAGCAAAGACGGTTGGAAGACATGACTCACTTCCAGCAAAAGAGCAGCAAGACATGATAGTGAACGGCCAAGATGCGAGTTCGCGCATCAATTCCGGATTGGTCTTCATTAGAGCCACATATAACACTGGCGTTGAACTGAATGCGCACCAGCCAAAGAACATATAAAGAGAAGCAAAAGTTGCCACAAACCATGATCGCAGCGAATCCGGGCCCTGTGGGCGTCCTATGTACTTTTTCAGTGGATTCATAGGGCTGGACTCGTCGGTGATTCCCGCTAAACCGGTGGCCTTTTGTGATTCCGTCATGGCACAACAACTATCGCCGCTAGCTTTTGTGGACCTTGAATCCATGCAACTACACTTCTTGATAAAGCACAACAGACGCACACGGCGGCTAGCGGAGACGCTCTGCCTTACTTAGCGGATGGTTGTGAATGCTGTAGCGTTCCAAAAGGATATATTCGTGCCCTATCACAAACCCACTGTTATGATTTCATAATAATTATCTTAGTACAAGCAATAGCTGACAACACCCGATAAAAGTGGCGTTTTCCCGTTCCACATGTGTCACATACGCACATCAAATCATCGATGCTCCGAATTGTATGTAGGAATCGCGTAACATTAACTGCGCCTACTGCCTGTCTGTTTGTCTGTGTTACAGCAAAGCTCAATCGGGAGCCAAGTTTTATTGGAGGTCTGACAGGAGCGTGATTTCATTCTGTGACTAAGCGAAGAGTGCGCTCGAAAAGCTAAAAGCGTTGATGTCATTCTTCTTGTCGTAAGGGACCATTAGTCTAAGACGTTTTTTTTAAAGGGATAACATCTTTACGAGACCCGTCAAGTCATCCGCTTGCGCGGCTCGACTATTCTATACATGTTAAAAATTTATAACTGCAAGAAACCTCACATAGCAACAGCAAACGACTAGTACAGGTGATTGCTAATTGTTTCTACGGAACGTTTCACCCTGGTGCTTCCATTAGGTACTTGGAGTGAGTAGTAAATCACCGCTGCGAAGATCTGAAAATTATCTTAGCGCCAAGATCCTGACTTACAATATGTTCACGGAATTCTAAATGCCGTTGGAATTTTTTTTACCTCTAAGTTATTACATACATAAACCTTGCAAACCATATTAAAAGCTGCTAAGAGAGAAAATCAACTCTGCATTAAAACTGTCGTATAAGCGTAGTAGTCTATTTTCGCTATAATAATCTATATCAGACACACAATTTGACCGTCGTCTGATTGTCAGTGGGTGACGTTCTCATTTCAAACGATCATTTTCGATTTTCACAAGATCTGTAAGCAGTATTTCCCGTAGCACGGACACCTTGTTTTATGGCTTAATTCATAGAATAATAACGTTTATTAGCTATCAATTATTACGACTAAATAAGAAAAACATGACTCGCAGTTTATTTTGTTTACCTAGATAAGGTACTGGGCTTTATCAGGCGCCCCAACAACGCCTGATAATAAACACTGTCAGTCAAAGACCGACATTGCCGATTTAAATTTGTCTAAAATCACTATTCGCCTATAAGCCTATGTATAGTCCCGAGTACGTTACCCCCCCCTCCCCCCCAAAAAAAAAACGGGTGAAAGCTTCAAGAAAAGACGTACCAAACAAACCTATTTTCATGATTCCTTTAGTTGAAGCGTCAGGAAGAATACAGGCTTCCTCGCCTGTTTCCGATTAGTGTACGCAAGTGAATATACGACTGCAGACGGAGCGCGCTTCAGCGGTAGGTCCACGGCAAAAACTCTGCAGAGCCTAAAGCTGATTGACCTTATTGAAAAATGCAGTTCTAATGATACTTTTGTTGCGATAGGATCGTTAGATAAGAAATTTTCTATGGGCATGTTACTATAGCGTTATTGTTCGCGAAGATCTCAGGTTCACGTCATATTTCAAACAGACGCTCTTTGAGGCCACGAAAGCCACTCGATGTCATTTTTCTTAAAAATTTCCGCAAGAATGAGGCAGCAAGTCATTTTATATTCACCTCGTACGTATATATGCTTACTGTCACTGCAAGAATCGATTGCAGAAATGATCGACTGCTTGATCACGATAGAAAGGATGTGCCCCATATGGGTAAGGGCAATCTTTCGGCTAATGTTCATATTTTGAGTACAATATCTGATAAGGAAAACGTCACGCCAGCATACTTCTTCTACAAAGGTAAACGTATCATTAGGGAAGTTTATCTGTGTGTTTGTCAAAGTGTTATATAACTGTATATGGTTAAAACGAAAAAAATGAGTCCATATGGCCACCGTATAGCCCAGAATCTGCCGGACAGAGTGCCACTGGGTTAAAGTCCAACAAGCTTCGACGTGACAACGTTGACTCGCTCGCTTGTGCTATCAAGAAAGCCTCGACATATTGCACAAAGAAACATTTGGAACGATTCTATAAGTGGTTTAGGTCCTAAAACGCTAGTTGATGGTTATACTGAACAAAAACGACCGTCCGAAACTAAACGAATCAAGGACTTGTACATATTCTATTATTCCCTTCGGAATACTAAACCAATTGCTTCTGTACATAGGTGTACTAATTCCTAGCTCCGCCATTTTTTTCTTTTTATATATATATATATATATATGTATATTGGAGCAAATTGACTTAGCTCTATTATCTGCAAGTAGGAGCAAGTGGTTTACAGCGACATTCCCTGCGTTTATATTGCCGTAGACGTACTAATTTGTATATTATTATTATTATAACGTTTGAACCTCAGTCACGTTGATCTGGCGGGATGTCCTTGTTCCCGTTACCGTTCAGTGTGTTTGATTTCATCGTGTCGGGCGAAGTTCCATGATTTCTCAAGCCGACTAACGAGCGGTACAACTCCCGACCTTAGACGTGATCGGCGGCTTGCTGAAGTCGGTAATAACAATCCGATACGACTTCGCTTCCCCTCGTCCTAAACTACATGCTGTTATCGCACTCGTGGTGATAACAGTTTTGTGTCCTACCTAATAGGGCGTATACGTCACAGGCAGATTTTTAAACCCACTGACAACGGGGTGCGGAAGGACATCGTAACCGCATACACATAAATCTCTTTGTTATCAAATTATGAATAAGTTTCTCTGCGCTCGGGTTATCGTGATGATAGTTACGGATTAGCGAAGATTTGGCTGACAGCGGAAACATTAGCCGCAGTTGCATGCAGCCAAAACGCGAAAGGGTATTCTGCCTGACTGAGCATTCTCCCAACAACGGTTATACGGCTTAAGATTTGCATCGTTGCAGAGCTTCACAGCTACCTACCACCGGCGAAATTCGGCAAAAAAATTGGTCATTATGGTCGTATGTCACTCAATACCGAGTCAACTATTGAGATACAACGCTAAGCCGCAATTTGTCTATAGATTCAGAAATTTCATGAGATGGTGGAGCTTGAAGTTCATCGGACTTGAAGAGGTTAATGACGGTCGTATGGCGGCAGATCATCTTTTCACGATCTTGCATAACAAGCGCCTTGAGATGATCGTCAGCAAACTCAGACGTCCGGTCAGAGTGATGTACATGCTTTAGGTCCCAAACACCATATTTGAACTTCGTAAATCACGCTTCGGCAGTGGCTCAGCGATAGAGTCGTTACTCTACATACGGCAAATTTTCCCTGGTGTTTCGTCGTGGTAGCGTTGCGGCATTCATGAAATGCATAGCATATAAGGTAACAAAAAAATGTACTTTTCATCCACGTGGAACTTGAATTTTTAATTTTTTCGTACACTATCGATAAAGTAAACAACAAATAAGGAAACGTAGAAAAGAGCTCTAACCCTGTGATTAGCCCGATTGTAGTGCAACCGTTGACAGTATTATTTTGTATGAATGATGCAACCAGGTTGTCAAAAGCTCTTCTACAAGCAGTCACATAAGACTCTCTGTCGAGTATTAACCTATGATACCGCAACTGGACTAGACATATATACACGCATTCCTGCTAAACTGAGCTGAACTTTAGGGCCATTAAGTTTTGATTATAAAGTTAGCATTGACGGCACCCGATTTCATATATGAAGCGGCCTATATGGTCCCACCTCTCCCTGACCCACAAAGTCCCCAAGGTGACCAAGGTCAATAAAGTGACTTTCATAAAACGTAAGTTGCTTTCAGTTTATTTTCAAAACGTATCTTTGGGAAAGTCGAAGCTGCGGCTATACATGAGGCGACTCTCGTACTTCCTAGTCGTTCAACAAAGGTTCGATGAAATTTAGTAAAATATAGAGCTGTTCTATATTACCTCACCTTTTATAATTTGGTTACACGAAAGATGCACATCTTTCTATAATAGAGCCACAATAGACCTCGAATATGTTGAAGGTATTTACATTTCAACACTTATCTGCTAGGAAAAACAGTCTGGCTTAGATATAGTCCTTCATTTCCCAATATACGATATCGATGTGATTTCAGTGAACGGAAATTCGTTGAACAGAAAAGTTGTGTTATCTGTTTGTAAATACCAATTCCAGTTATCGTGTCTCACCACTACTATACCGGTTACTTCTACGTTCGTTTATGCTCTGCCGTCTGTCACGGTTCTGTCAAGATATTATACACACTTTATTTGACGCCTAGCTATTTACTGAATTGAAAATTAAAAAAAAATAAAGTCAACAAAAACGGGCAACGGGAATGTAAATGTTAGAAATAATAAGGGCCAATGCAATGCATCATCAATCAGATCAACCTAACTATTTGCTATAGTTTAAGAGCCTTACCTAATTAAGGACACCAATCGATATTTTTAACATAATCCCGCAACGCTGTAGCGGTTTCTTTGCGAGGACAATATAACGCCGGTGAACGTCGCATGCGCCCTCTCTTACACGTCGCAGGGACTTTATTCTTCGTCCATAATTGTCGTTATTTTATCATGGCCGCCCGTATGTGTCAATGTGATTATTACCGTCATTATAGTCAACGCCGTTATTTAATAGATCTTGATCTCCGGCATCTTTCTGGCCTCGGTCATCGGTCACTTATGCATTTTGTCGTCATGATTATTGTCATGAAGATCAGTCCTATTGTTGTTTGGCCTTTTCTATTTACTTTGTCCTCCTTCTCTGGCTGTTCGTGCCCTATGGCCGTTTGTCAGAGCTACAGTTATCATTGGCGGCATTTTGTCACATGCTGGTTTTCCTTTCATAGCAATAATCAATAGTATTGCTAAAATATTCGTGTTAAAAGTAAACGCAAGACAATACTCGCTGTATAATGATTAGTACATTCAACATCGCTTTTTTTTTATCTTTATTACTATTATTATTATTATTGTAAAAATTAATTAAAAAATAAAAAGAGTAGTATATCATTGTGGCGCGCCTGACGATCGTCTTGCCACAATATGGCTATAGTCAGAGGGCTGTTATTTTAAATATTTGTCCTTTCTTCAGGTTCTTCTCTGAAGGTGGTCCTTGCGCTGTACTATAACATCAGTACGATTCGTTTGTGCGACGGACTGTTGAATGTTGTTGTTATTGTAGTCGCTGAGTAACCGAGTGAATAGTCATTTTTATGTTTGTATGTGTGTGCGCCCGCGCTTCTTGAGAACACCTCCATGCTCATTCCGGGGGTGTCTGTCTGCGCAAAACGGAAAATTAGCTCGGCTTAACCTACGGTGATAGCTTACTCAGTGTAGAGATTACACAAACAAAAAAAAGTTTATTATATCAAACAAACTACGGTAACGTCGTCATATTTATCGAAATATTTAACGGGACCGACCTATAGAAATAGGTCGGCAATTTTATTTACGATGTATTTATATATATATATATATACTTATAAAACAAACGGAAGCAAAGGATGAGAACAAGATGACAAAGAACAAATACTACTATACAATCATATCTATAAATGTGACGTATATATATATATAATGTGGTAATGTTTAGGTGTTCAAATCTTTGTTGGTGTTTCTTTGTTGCAATCTTGTTGTGGCCATTGTTTCTTTGTTTAGAATTAGTCAGCAGGTCCAGCGACAGGGTTCTGATTAGTCAGAATCAGGGTGACGATTAAAAGGTGTGGTAATCTGAAGTGGAGCTGAACTTAGGGACGAGTAGAGTTCGGGACGGGGCAGCGTGTTTATCCGGCTTATGCCCTTATCAAACAATCAACAGGCTTTTTGATGGCTCAACAAGAGAATCAGTTGAAAATTGTTGTTTGCGTGTTATTATCGAACACTGTCTGATTTTAACGATACCCACACTATCACTCTAATTAATATGGCAAACGATGCTAGTTCAACTGATCCTCAATAGTGTCTATGTTGTCCAGCTTCCGTAGGTAATTCCACATTTATTGGATAGCATATTTAGTAAATAAATGTATTTCTCTTTTAGCAATACGGTGGCTGATAGCAGAGACGTCAGCCTGCTATTCATTACATCGATTTCTGTTAGTACTCTATATATCCCATCAGCGTTATTACTATTAGCAATTTATTATCTATACGCACAGAAACTTTAAAGCGACACCCAATTTAAATAATCTAAACAAGTCAGGACCCAAGTGGGGTTGCGTTTACATTCTCGTCCTATCTCTTCGTTTCAGGCCAACTATCCGGTTAATCTACGAATATCAATAATCGTCGTCAGCAGCATCATCAGTTTAACATTTCAATAGCTAATACTCGGTCCTGACAAAAATCTCCACTTATCATTAGGGATACAAACAAGATGGGGAAAGAGATAAAGCGGGTCAAAACAAATAAAACAGTCCCGTCTAGGAAGGACGGCCACTGTTTAGATGGCGTATTTGGTTTTTTTTTTTCCGTAGTATTCCAAACTGGATTTGTTCTTGTCATTTTTATGGTTGCAGTGATTGATAATTGTCGGTGAGGAGAGGGATTTATGTTATGTCCATTTTCGTTCGTCCACCATCATCGGGTACGGAGAATCATTGTTTCCATCTTCGTCAGCAATGCTGTTAATAATATCACTGCTAGTATAGTATCGTTTCTCTTTTATATATATATATATATATATATATATATATATATATATATATAATCATAAAAGATTTCCATTCTTTATTATTGTTGTTGTTGCTGTTGTTCTTATCATCGTTCATTATGTCTCGTCACATTATTATTACTGTTACATATACGCATTCGATTATTGTTATTATTTAACCAGTCAATATTTATAAATAAAACAAAATAAATAATAACAGTCCAAAGAGATAACGTCCGTAAAAACTGACGAGACCAGGCGCCTTCTCGCAAAAGAATCCCATACCATCACCTAGGGGCTATCGGGCTAGTAACAACGGCCCGATTAGCAACCCGAACGAGCGAAATGGTTGACTTCGACGAGGTGAGCCCTGGCGTCAAAACAGAAAATGGGTGAAACAAGATCGACAGTGGTATACTTGCTGAATATATATATATATATATATATATATATATATATATATATATATATATATATTGTAGGTGACTTTTCACCTCGACCGAAACTCTCGGGGGCGAAACAAACCCCTTCCCTTTCGGTAAAACGAATTAATTATGTTATTTCATTCATTAGTATAATGTTGACATCAAAGCAGCTCAACAGCTGCACCGACCATGATAGCAGAAGTTCAAAGCACAAAATCGTTTAAATCAGTCCGCCAATAGCACGTCTAATGACTTACTATGATGGAGACGGCGGCGGCGGCGGCGGCGGCGGCGTCGGCACCCCATGCTCTACCTACTCCCTAAAATCAAACTAAAGGTTTCAAGCGTGAGTGTAATTAATTGTCGCGCTTGCTAGTCGTAGTAAAAGTAACATAGAACGGCATTCAAACGTGTTTGTCTGTATGTGTGGATAGGTTTATAGAGGTGTCTGCATACGTAGGGTGTTGAATAAGGATTATATGGGTCACGCAGCATTAATATGCTTTATTGGGTACCTTTTGATCCGACAGACAGCCAGAGAGGATGTCAGTTGTGCATACTACTGGTTTCATTTTCTTGTGTTTTTCTGACAGAGAAAAACGCTGCTAGAGCATTACGGCGGCACGTACGACAAGAATACGCCGCTTCATAAATACATTCACTTTGAAGACGTACAGATGGATGGGCAGATGGTCGATAGACAATGTTGCAAGCGGCAGAACTATATCGAATCGGAAGTACAGTAGATATCTTACATGTACTTAGATTTATATCTATATATATATATATATATATATAAAGTGGGTGAGAGAGAGAGAGAGAGAGAGAGAGAGAGCGAGCGAGCGAGCGAGAGGGAGGGAGATGGAGATGGAGATGGAGATCTCGTTTTCATTTGATTTTCTTTGCTTTTTTTTCTAGCTACAATAATAAATAATGACGATAAATTATAGAGCAGACGCGCTTATAACAGGTGGCGTTACTCCACTAGTAACGAGATTGCAGTCGATAATTTAGACAACATTTGAATCTCCTCCTATGAGCAAACCGATGCCGTTAGTACGGACCCATACTCGTGGTATTTGCCTTCTGGATCAGGTGGGTTCTCGTCGAGATTCGAAGGGGTAGATTTCGCCTATATCAACGATGGAAGGTTAGCCTTATTCCAAGGCAAAAAGATACGTCCTACTGGGGCGTTGCTATTCTGCACAATACCGTACATGAACGTACACGGGACAAACTCTACTGCCACACTAACACCTTTCAAAAAAATACATCACCATGATTATCTTCTGATGTCATGTGAGTTGACTCGACACGACAGGCTGCAGCCCGTAGCGGCTGACGTCTGTAACCCAAAAACGACACACAAACAACCCACTCAGGAACAATCAAATGCCAAAATTCGTTCGCACAGGACCCAGTATTGGTAGTAGAACAATTGCTATTTGTATACTTCTAGCAATAGATAAGCTATAACAACAACAAAAAAACCAGAGATTACAGACAATAGCGAAAACATGCCTTCAAAACTGTTTGTTGTTTCCATTTTTTAAAATATAACCGTAACCACGTACACCGTAGCGAGCCGATATCGTCGCCAATGGATACGCTAACTATATCGCCACCTAAATCTATACATCAATTACAGGTCCGTCCGGTTCTCAATCGTTTGAAGAAGCTGATGAATTAAGCCCCACGTGCCCTACGAAATCGTGCAACGGGAACGCCTTTGTCTTAGTTACAATAGATATTAGTAATAAACAGTTTGTCCGGCACGAACGTTCTAGCATTTGTTGTTGTTTGTAACACGTTTGATAAAATAACTGAGGCTGGTTAACAGTGACTAGGGAGCTAAGGGAAAGGATGAACCTGTCCGATCGGCTGTACGCCATCGGCCGCCAGCGCAGCCAACCCCTTCAGTTCTAAGAAATTGCACACCAAATAAATTCACAGATACTCTCATATGTATTCAGCCATTATTATAATAGTAGTAGCCGTTATTGAACGACAATCATCATATACTACCGTTACTATACAGTGATTATTACTGTTGTTAATATGGTACTAATCATATAACAATGATATTAATTGCTAAAATGTCAATAGTCAACGCTTTTGTGCTACACACAGATACAAAAATGATCTTTCTTGTTATTGGCCACCTTTAACAGGTGCGTGTAAGAAAGCCGAAGATATAGCTCTGTCGTAGTGGGGGGTAGAATCCAGCTGCCAGAGTTACTCATTATGGCAGGGAGCATAGCAGTCCTTGTCGACCACCGTCTAACAATCGATCGATCAATCAACTAGATCTTGCCGCACAACTGTATTTGCCCATCCTTCCGTCTAGTTTGTACGTAGATTCATACGATCGAGGTAGTAGTGCCTCGTGACGGTTCCATCCTACGCGTAAATGACGCCAACGGACGGCTCAAGTCCCGCTCAAAAACAAGAAGCAAGTCTACACAAGCAGAACTAGTCACTGCCGTTATCTCTAGAGAAAGCACTGCATGTTCACAGCTGTACGTACGTGCCATTCTGCGCTATCCGGAAACAGGAATAAGCACGCCACCGAAGAAATGTATACCAGTAGTACATTCCGATCTCCGCTGTTGCTATTTCCTCCTTGGTACCATTACCACTTTCTTCTGCCGTAAAAATGAAGCCCGATGTCACAGTCCCTGTACGATAGCAACTTAGACCCGACAGCTTGCTAATGGGAGATTTAATCTTATTATTGTCTTAGAATAAATCGGCATGTTCAGTTGATGACTCGTTGTCGTCGTCAGCTGCAGGTCTAGCCGCACTAACAGAAGCTAGTAGTCAATCAGTGCTGATGATTATTGGAATTCTATTCTCGTTTTCTCCTAATCTCTCGTATATCGTCCACGTTAATATAACCATTGACTGGAAGCACACTGACGAAGTATTTCGCAATTGCGTACAAAATTTTGTCTATTTCTGCCCATGTCTAGTCTGTACTAGGGCAAGCAGTAGCAGTGGCCGCAGCCGAACGCGGGGAGGCTAAAACAGAGCTCTTTTCTCCAGTCCCATGGCAAAACGAATGTATCGCAGGCCGCTTATAAGGAGGAAATAAATGATTTTCTGTCAAAGGAAAGCGCGTCTGTTTATTTATGTGTTGTTTTTACTCGAACTTATCATTCCGTCTGCTGCAGCAGCAGCAGCAGCAGCTTCCGAAATCGTTGACGCACTCGTTAAAATATAGCAGCCGTACATGTCGTACGTAAACGGCAGGAAAATTTTCCTTCCGTGCTTATGCAGACGTAGTTACGCTTCAGTGCATCACCAGGGGCAAATGCAAGTGTCACAGTCGTAAACATGACCTTGGACTGATCGACTGAAGCGTAAATTGTAAAGTTCTGCACTGTTGTTCCTGTTGTCATTGTTGCGGTTGTTGTTAGTGGTCTTGCGAGACCTACGACTGCCATCTGCGGAATCACCAGGATCGAATAACTCGAAGAATGGTCTGGTTAGTTATTCCGACTCAATGAATGTGTGTATAATACGCATTAGATTGATGTAAATGGGGTCGTTGTCTGTTACATTCAATTTGGCGGCGTAAATAAATAGTATACAGCATCTAATTCATCTGTTGATTAATTGGCAGTAACAAAAAATGGGTTTCGTATAGCTGATGATGGCAGGGGCTTGTTTTCCTTCGTACGCTTCATGCAGTTGCACGGGCCTAAATAGAAAAAAGGAACTAAGCTCACCGCAAATAACACTCCGTTTTCATTCGTTGCCGCTTTCGGTACCGCCTACTACATGACTTGACCAATATTATTATTCCCACGGAATCCCACTTTACTCGATCGGTACCAAAGAATATAAGGGCAACGTCTGTTTCGACAGCGTCCTAAACATGAGACCGACAAGAGCACGGCAAATCGTGGCGTGTATGTGTACGTGTACGTGCAGACGTCTATTCACAACTCGACAACACCGCGCTGTCGCTTATTACTTGCTTTTACTATCATTGTTGCCACTCTGTATATTGGAGGTAGTAGCAGCAGCAGTAGCAATGACAAGAACAGGTAACTAGACGAGTGAGATGGACTGCAGGACCATTAGGCGCATATTACCAAACAGCTACGTCGAATAGTCAAGGCAAGAGGGAAAGCCCTGGGCCTATTATTAGTGCTAATCTGTCGAGAGTAGTTGAAAAATATGGAGACAGACGCTATTTCTATTTCTAGGTGATTTAAGTACAGAGGTACTGCTTACGCGGAATTGATATGATTCTTTGTGATTGAATACGATGTTTATAATATATAAATACAACGAGCACTGCTGGCGCATTGATAACTACCACTGCTACTACGAAAATAATATTGTAGTGGCCTACAGAGTTCCCTTGTTTTGGGAAAAAAAAAAAAAAAAAAACTACCCATTGTTAACTCGCCTGGTTCGACGATGCCTTTCTGACAGTTGAGATCATTATGTCATCGTTTCCGCGTATAACATCGTCTCCGTTCGAACAGCCAATGTACAGGGCATGCACGCACAATGATGCGATAAATTAGGGTAACTTATCAATAGTTGTAAGATCGTCATGTCGAATGGTTACATAGTCCAACTTGATCAACAATACCCCTCATATTTCTGGCTAAATTCAATGTAAACCGTTGAAACGTATCAAAATGAAATAAATCCAACGGGTACTGCTCGATTGTTTTTCACAGCCCCCTGTTGTTAGTTCTTTCAGTATTGATAATTAAAATGATGATCGTCATAGGTATGTCAGCCATATTCATCCTATTAGATATAAGAGCGTGTTAGGATTAGGCAAAGTGACGGTATAGGATAAGGAACACAGTATTTTTGATTCCAGTGTATGTAGAAAAAATTGTTGTTCTATGTCTATGATTCCTATTTATCATAGACAGAGGTTACGTAGGCGAGGTGAGCATAGATCGCCCCGAACTTTCAACCGTTCTTGCAAATCCCAGCTCGAACGCAAAACAAAACAAAACAAAAAAAAAAAAGCCGAATGTTCAATGACGACGGCACACTTGTTTTCTCTTCTCCCTCTCTGTCGTTATCTCTGTCGCTTTTTTCGTCCGCTTCTCAAAGCTGGGTCGTTTTGTCTTTCCATAGGTGAAGTGTCCTCGAGTAGAGTAGTATCTTGCTTTGGAGAACAGTGCACTGTGTTTACTATAAACGAAGAACGAAGGGTCACGGTAAACAGCGATAGCAAAGAGGCAAATCGTAAAGCAGCGGGAACAGACGTATATATAGATATATGTATGTATGTATATATATATATATATATATTTGACTGATGTGTATATATTGATGCGCGTTAACTCAGCGACTAACTACCCCGCCACTTACTAACTTAAGCAGGACTCAATTACCTCCGTTAACTTGTTGTTGAATGTTTCGCGTATCCATCGAAAGATACAAAATAGATGTTTGTTTTTTTTTAATGCATCTTCTTAACTTCGTTCCCCCTTTATATCATCATCATCATTATTAATATTGTGTAATAATTATCGGCATTGTCATTTAGGGCATATAGTTAGTAGCATATAGGACTTGTCTAATCGTGCGGTACGCTACGCGGTTCGGTCTTCAGATTACGACTGGCCTTGAGGAGCCGGCGTTCGATTTTTGCATTTCGAAGCAGTGAGCACCGAAGAGGTAACTGTTCAATTATTTGTCTCATTTCCGATAGCCAGAAAAGTTTCCTCTACACTTAGTTCGGTACCGAGTTCAGAGAGGAACCTGCTGTGGCATTGTTATTGCAGCATTCACTATTGAGCAACAAGCTGCTTGATTACGCCACCAGCACGAACACTGTTTAATGAGTACTATTATCGTTATATTATATGTAATCGTTACTATGGAAACGCCTTCGCAGCATCTCTGCGCCCAGCGTCCAACGTACGGTGGTCTATTAATATGACATATAATTTATATGACTGGCGAGTGGTGATCCGTTCTGTCGTAATCATGCTATGGGCTACTAATAATATAATAATAGCAGCATTAATTATAGTAAAAGTATCGTATACAGAGAGAGAGAGGTACGCCATTAAATGGCCAGCAGGCTTGATTTCCCTCAAAAATCAGCAGCTACCTGAGCAAACGGGATCAAAAGAATAACAAATTCTATTGACCAAACAAGCAGCTCAAGTGGTTAAAGGTTTACTCCAAACGTGTTCTTGTTGATGGCATTGCTATTCTGTCGATCTCAGGCCAAACTCGTGGCACAACGAGACGCGAACGTCCTAGCATTTTGCCAGACAAGAATGACCTTCGGGGTTACCTTTCCAGTGAATGGCTTTCTTGCCTGCTGTTTGTTCGTTTTTTCGTCAGCTTTTACCGGCGAGTTAGGGTGCTATGTTTGGGGGGCGGAGAGCCAATACAATCGCTCCGCGCTCCAGCGTTTGACTTTTCTGTCTCCGAAGAGGGCGTCCCATAGCCTAGACAGGGCACAGCGCCTGTTCCAGGGCGCCTCTTGTCTCATGCTGCAACGGCCGGTGGTACCTTGAGGTACATCTGATCAGCCGACAATCTGATCGCAGATGTGTGTTTGTAGAGGGCGTATCTAGTCATACGGGTATATTCGCGATGTGTGCCTTCAACTGCGTACGCACACATTATCGGCGTTGTTGTTGTTGTTGTTGTTGTTATTATTATCGATATTGTGATATTTCAGGGAAGTTACAGCAGTGCGCTTGTCGTGGAACAAGTTGCATAACTGACATCGGGCGGGATTTGTCAATTAGTTCCCTTCAGCGTCAATAGGTAATAATAATGTTATGCTATTTTGTTATTGTTGCCTGTTGCACACCATGTTGTTATTATTATTATTATTATTGTTATTAATGATGTTGTCATTTTGTTGTGATCTGGGAGAGGTTCATTATCGTGGATCACTATATTTGATGCGGTAGGTAATCTGTAACGGTAATCAGAATAAAGTTTACTCTGTTTGTCTATCTGTGTCCGTCTGTACTTCTTTTACTGTAGTTTGTCGATACAATTATCTACCTGAACTTGACATTTCTGGCCATTGTTATGGTTTGTTAGTTTTCATTTTTCTGTGTACACTTGTATCCTTTGTCTGCTTTCTCTTACGGTTTAGTATTTGCATTCGTCTCACAACAACTCAACTCAATGGCGCTCGTCAACTAGTCAATCAATCAATCAATCAATTAGTCGATCATATTGATAAATGATCGTCATCATACACAATAAATCAACCGACAACGTCGCCGTTTTCCATCTTACTCAGCTTGCCGCACACGTCGGATTACCGTTATAGATACATATATATATATATATATATATATATATATATATATATATATATATATATTCACGATCATCATCATTATTATTGTCGTATGATTATTATTATTCCTCATCGATCAATCAACTAACCAACAAATCAATGAACCATCCGTCAACCAATCAACCAATGAATGATCAATCAAAGAAGCAATCAATCAACCAACCAACCAACCAACCAAAACTAAGAGATCATATGTGCTTGAGCGCCTCGTGAACCCGACGGCCGGCTTACATGCGTCGTTTGCACAATTTTCAACTGGACACAATTGTCCATATCCTGGTGCACGATATTCTACTGTATACACAAAATAACCCGACAGAACGACGCGGTCGGGTGGAGGGCCATAACATTGAATAGGCGATCGCCGAAACGTTTAACAGCGTCACCAAGAAACACAACTAAAGAGACAATCAATCAATCAACTAGGACCGACCCTTGTTCCCTTACCCACTATCGCCTTTAATGATCCTTTTTTTTAACTCGCTGCCTTTTCTCCTCTTTTTTGCCCCATTCGTTTAATGAAGCACGAGCAGCAGTTGCCCGCTACCAACACAACGAGCTCTTTTTTTTTGTTTTTCTTCCTTCGGCAGGACTACACGGGTATTCGGGGTGTTGCACTTCACACCTGCACGCACGCACGCACGCACGCACGCATGCACGCACGCACGCACGCACACACACACACACACACACACACGCACCCGCACACGCGCACACACACAGGCACACACGCATACACGGTATCGTTCTTTCGTGGAAGACGGCAAATGTAGCCCGACAGTTATTTGCAACCTTACAATGATTCCGCGCCAGCGTGAATGTATCGTCGCTCGGCTGCAGATGGGTTGGAAAGATAAGACGAAAATGCATCGTCAGCATAACACCTTCTATACCCTTAAATATATTAATCCGTAATTACAGTTTGCTGGTGTGGATTGATCCGTGCTTCCCCCTTAGTATTACCATTAGAACGCTAACTGCCATCGTTCGTCGGTATGCATGTCGTGTCATCACGGAAGTGTTGCGCTTTGCTCTGCGCGCTCGATCTGAGGTCGACAGCTTGATCTAGACCTTCAAGGGTACTTCACTCCAATGAAGTTCACGACTTTGAGCTCATCGCGGATGGATTGGATAAATCAGTTAATAAATCACCTTGTAGCGACGTCATAGTGAGTCGCTGAATTTTTGCAGAAGTCTGCTGCTGAGCATCAGTTAATCAGCAACCATTATGGACAATCACTCGCGACACACATATACATATATAATTTTATCCGGTGCCATTTCAAATCACGATTACGCTTCTAGCAGGCCACCACGGGCCCCAAAACGTCGTCTAAGCCTTATTTTTCATTTAGGTTCTTTCTACACAGTGAACAGATGTGCGAGACGTCGACTAACAGGACGTCGAGCTCCCATTACAACAATGTTCACCCAGCTTGACCCCATTCACCCGTTCGATCAATCAGCTGTACATTCGCTTTAGCTCCTCTACTAGTTTTAGTCAGTCAAATGACTTTCTATACGAATCGTAATAATAGAGCACAGACAAGATGTCACCTAAGTCGACAGTAACAATATTATACTATAATAGGTAAATCGTCGATCAATCACGCTCCGCGCAAGCGTATCTCACGCCAACGGAGTTCGGTGTCTTATTGATATCTAATCGATGTATGTATACATAAATGTGTGTATCGAGTTCTGTCTGCTTTATGTATTACATACTGTATTTGTATGTATTAGTACTATTTATCCACTTCAGCTGTATTCGAGTGCTCTGTGTATTGTTTGTTTTTTTGAAATAATTCTTTTCGCCCACCCGCTAGGTGTCCATTTAAAATATATGAAGGACATCCCTGTGGACACCTCACCGGTTGGCTTCAGTCACGATTCGTAAGTTGGATTAGTGACTCGAGCCGGTAGTAATAAATGTCTGGATTTTCGTATTGGGTGTGTTCGGCCCTGATCGCTCCTGCTCAGAACGAATGCCAAGTTCACGAGTGAGTTTGAGAGGATATGGCTAGTAATAGTACTGTTGTCGTAGTGGTAGTATACTTGTTACCATTATTATAACTTGCTTCTTCTCGAGTTTCGAGTCGCAATAGACTTTGTGTTTTTCTATCATCTAGGGACCAGCAATACATCGTGTGTATATGTGTGTGTTTGTTTGTCTAGAACGAGATTGTTGAGTCGTTATGATAAATCAATAATATTATTCAACGATTCAAAAATTATCCCGAACGAAATTGTAGTAGCGGTAGTGATCGTAACGGATAATAATAATAATTGAGTAGCGAGTGGGCTGAGCCGTTTTGACTGAACGCGCGAGTTATCAGTGACTTACAATAATAGCAAATGATAGATACAATGCGAGCGTCAAAAAATCTACCTTCGTCGATTTAAGAGCCTCCCCTAAATAACTTAATAATAATTAGCTCTTTACGACCGAGTAGGTAGCAGCTCCGTCGTGTGTACGTAGGTATGTGGCTGCGTCAATGAATGTGTTTGCTTTTTCTAGATTTATGTCTGTATAACCATCGTTATTTAGGACTTGGAAGCAACTGGGGCATCTTTTTTCTTATTTACGTTAACACTCGCCATCCGTCGTTCTTGACGACGGACCCGCATGTGATGATTATTATTAGCCTTACTAGTAGTAGCTGAAGTAGTATGTTTATTGGTATAAGCCAGCTGAAGTTGCTAGCAGGACCCGCGTGTCGCCTACCGTACCCTCACAGGAGACGGATGCTGGTCCGTTCTTTCACCCCCTACACTCTGTTCTTCCGCTGCCTAGAGGGCTAGCGCGGGCACCTGTATATAGCGGTAGATGTACAGCCGATAGTCCTTGGAGGCGAGCACGACACTACCGTCGTCCATGAGGGCGACATCGAAACATTGCGCGTGCTTCACCTTGGACTCGAGCGCGTTCACGAGCTGGCCATCCTGCGTGAAGATGGTGATGTTGAAGTTGTTGTGATTGTCCGCAACCAAAATCTCACCCTGTTGGTTGATGCATACACCTAAGCGCATCCAAATAGTATGAAATTATATCGAATCAAAGATACAACATTAGTGAATTATAGTGTATATAGTTTGCGGGTCTGTCCACACATTGTATACAAACCACACAACAATAATCGATCGTAAAAATAACAATAATGCGCAAGATAGTTAAACATATTATATAATTTACGATCTATAGTGTTTGATTGTCTAGATCGTATGGTTCCTATCTACAATGCAATAAGTCTCAAAACGCTACGGTGACTGGCAGTGTTCATAACGTGTATAAGACGCGTAATTATAGGGCATGAGATTGAGAAGTCTATTATATCGAGCCAATTTACTGTACCTGAAGATGGGTGGCAATGTCTAATTTGCAAGAAAACATAACTGCCAATCAACAGAGTTTTAAAAGAGAAGATTCAAAAATGAGAAATGGTAAAATATACATTACAGCTATATAGCTAGTGACAGTACAAATCGTATAGTACATACCAATAGGATAATTAGTGAGTCCCTCCCCTCCGATTTGACGGAGGAATGCTCCTTCGTAGTTGAATACCTTGACGCAGTGGGCCCGATTGTCCGAGATGAAGATTTCCTGCTTGTCATTGACTACGACGCCGTTGGGGAATTCTAGGTGCTTGGAGCAACCAAACTTCTGCAGGACGTTGCCCACTTGGTCAAAGATTAGAACGCGCATCACCTTGCACTCTACCACGATAATACGGCCCTTGTTGTCCACCGTAATACCTAAAACGTTTAATTACAAGAAAATGGTCTCGGCCAGTTTAGTATCGATCCATATTGTCACAGTGAGCCCTTTTGGATGAGATGGTGCTGTATGGTCGAAAAGTACAATGATCTTTTTCTCGATAGCTTAAATTTACTTAAGAATGGTATTCAGCTACATACCACAAGTTAATATGCCCTTGTGCAGAATGAAAATAGCGTAGAACGTAGTATGACGGATCTTTGACAAGTCGCGAGAAAAGAAAAGGAGCTCACCTCGTGGGTGCTGCAGAATGTTGGCACCAAACTTGCGCACAAACTGTCCGTACTGGTTGTACACCTGAATCTGATGCGTAGGGCTGCGCTCCGTCACTATTATATCCCCTGACGTCTTGACTACGGACACGCGGTTGGGATAGAGCAACTGGCCATCACGTTTGCCGCATTCCCCGAACTGGAACTTAAATCGACCTTCTTTGTCGAATATCTGAATGCGATGGTTGTTTGTATCGGCAACAATTATATCGTTTTGGGCGTTCACGGCTACACCTGACGGCTCCGTGAACTGGCCTTCCATGACGCCGAACTCACCGAACTTGCAATGATAGATCATTTTCTGCCTTTTGAGTTGGGACTTGAGTGGGTAGATGGAGGGCGACACGAACTTCGAGCTTAAATCGACACTAGCAGGCGCTGTTGGCGGCGGTACACTAACTCCCATCGGAGCTGATACACCAACACCAACAACTCCAACCCCCATCGGGGGATCTGGTGTCAGCGAGAAGTCGGCAGGCGAAACGACACCAGGCGCGCACGATCCGCTGAAGATGTCGCCGCATCCCCCGGTTGACCATTTCTCATACGGGTTTATATCAAGCGATGTTGAGAATGGGCCTAGACTGCTGGCCGAGGAAAGACGCTTTGTCAGTGTTGATGAGTCGAATATCGACGGAATACTCGGAATACCTGGACTTGATGAGGTCATCGACGATGTTTGCGAGCCACCTGACAATCCTGTCATTGAGCCCATCGATGTCATTGAGCCCATCGAGTTCATGTTAGCTGGATTATTTCCGTGATTCATGGCCGAGGAGTAGATCGATGGTGAAGATGATACGGCCGAGATGAGCGATGAGGAAAGCGTCATTGCGTGAGAGTTGAGCATTCGTTCCGCTCCAATTACACCACCAATTGGCCGCCCGATTGGTGCGAGTGGTTTTTGTTGAAGTGGTGCGGAGGAAACGCCAGACATACTGTTGCTGCTGACGGGTCCGGTGACCCCCGGCGGGCCGTTTCCGTTCCCGTTACAGAGTGGCCCCCCTGACGTTGGCGGGGTTGTTGTCTCCAGGCTCTGCTTGATATAGCCGAAAGTGTTTCTCACTCCAACCTGAATAGCCTGAAAGTTGGAAACAAATTCCAGATCCATATTTTGCATTGCGCTGTTCACGTCGGGCTGGTACGAAAGAATACTTTGAAACTTGTTGTCTAACAGCTGTTTGAACACCATCACTTCAGTATGAGATGAAAACTTGGTGAGTCGTTCAACGAACTCGGTCACACGGACGATTTTGTCCACAGTCTCTTGAACGCCTTTCTGCAGCATGCCCAGTGCCAGCACTTTGGCATTGTAGACGTTCTCAAGCTCTTTGAGCGTCTCTTGGCGACGTTCTTCGATCATAGAGCGATAAAACTGGAACGTGTCGCTCACTTCACCTTGGGCCTTCTGGTAGGCCATTTGCAGTCTCTGTTGTCCCTGCTCGGCGTTCTTGAGCTGTGTCTTTAGCTCATGGCTCTTCGAGCGACCCTCCTCAATCAGATGGACCAGTCCCTCAACATGTTTAGGCGCCACGTCCGTTAAAAGGTCGTAGTCGTGCAAGCCTTTGGGATGGTCAAGCGGTGTACATTCTTTGCATATCGGTAGGTTGCAAGTATGGCAGAAGAACTTGAGTGGCTCATTCTTATGCCGAAGGCATGACACTGGTTTGTCTGGCTTGCACCCGCTATCATTTCCCGTTTGCGCATCCTTTGAGCTCTGCAGTTCACCTAGGGTCATCACACGGTGACCCTCGAAGCAGTGCATGAACTGATGAGCCATGACGCAGTTGGGACATAGAAAGTTGGCGCAGTCGAAACAGCGAGCGATAGCCCCCGATTCTTTGCTCTTGCATGACGTGCACGATGGACTTCCGCCATCCAACGCCGAACTTTCGAGCATATTCGAAATAGCGTAGTCGCTCAGAAGACCTACTACGCCAGCACCCGGCAGCGCTGTCTCGACGCCACACTGTGGGCATTTCATTTTTTCGGGGCCCTCCTGCACCTGAAAAACCGATAAAGAGAAGAACGGCTTAGTAGTAAATTCAGGCCATGAAATTCTCCTATAAAACTGCGTAAATAGAATTAATAGATTATTATGATAATGTGCAAATGTAACCATAATAGAATCCGATCGGAAACTACATAGATGAGAATTATTGTCTGAGAATTGCGTAGCTGAATCGGCTAGAATGAGCATACCTTTTCTAGGCAGGGCTGACAAAATGTGTGCAGGCATGATAGCACCTTGGGTATGGTAAAGGTGTCGTGGCAGAGCCCACATTTGGTGCTCACTGTCGGCTGAGCGCCAGCATTTCCGGATCCGTTCTGCGCCACGGGACCAAGTGGCGGTGGACCGAGAGGTCCAAGCGAGGGACAGGAAGGAAGTGGAAGAACTCCTTCTATAGCAGGCGGGGAATCTCCGCTGCCGAATGTCGGTGTACCCGTCAGCGACGACGAAGGCGAATGTGTATTAGGTGAGGAACATGCGTTCGAGCCCATTGAAGGACTGCCGCCAAGCGATAGCTTCACCTGCAAATCAGTTTATCTCATCTGTCATTAACACGTTCACACGTTTTGTACATCTTAGCCATTTTCGGACCTTGCACTTTTCACTTTCTATATACCGCATTTAAGCGACACTTTAGCGAGTTTGCATCCACAAGTACCGCTTGACGCCCGGTTATTCTTAAAAAATTATTACGATTAAAGAAGGAAAATATTAAAATCGTCATTCGATCGTGAATTAATGAAATAATTGTGGCGATGGTCATTGTATTGAATAGGCATGATCGTCAGAAACCGCACTTCTAGAGCGTGGAAAAAGTTTATTCAAATATTTGTTTTTATTTCGATATAATTTTGGAAATTGCTAGCATAACAAGTACAGATTTAGACACTCCACCCTGCTCCACACTTGTGCATATATATATATATATGGTTGGCCACAAATGTTTCCGTAGCCTCATAGATATAGGCTCAAATATAGGCTCTCGAACAGTTCGGAGGCATATATATATATATATATATAGTTTTAATTGGATTCTTCATTGAATTTCTAATGTGAACCGCTGATCTGACATGAAATACGTCCAGCATCAGTCGCGGTCATTTTCAACCAGAAGGTGCAATGACGTGTCATATAGGTAGCTTGTCGATGCCTTTAGATCGCAGCGAAGCGGTCGTTCAAATACATATTTATGCGTTATACATATATGTATATATACGTACATATGTGTGTATTCGAGTAAGGCATATATGAGTAAGGTATATATGAACGATAATTTCTCATACTAACCACGTTACGGAAGGGGATACATATTTGCACCGTATCCATCATCGATCGACATAAAGCCACTTTTGTTTTCTGTGCTTTGTTTGCTATCGGGTCACTGCTTCTTCCAGCATAGAGCTTCAGTACCACGTTTCTGAGTTGTCCAACCTTTGTGGGCTTTTTCGTATTTGGGATCGCATGCCTCATATCAGCCGAGTTTTCCATTCGCTTACTTCATCTTTTAACAGTACTAAATAGCCATCAGAAGCTAGAACTAGCTCAATTGGCTTCTAAATATGTATGTAAACTGCAGCAGATGGTTTAGATCAGACACGTCTGAGTGGCCATCTGTCCTTACCGTTCTCTGGCCCACTTCGAATTACACAATGTAATTTATTAAAATAGTTTGATTCTATCTCTTCTTATCAGTTTCCTGTACGTTATCTTGTTAACCTTCGCCTGTATCCATTCTTGTAGGCGGATTGGCCATTAACGTGCATGACAATGGAGATTCTAACTCCAAACACTCGTGACAACAAGTTGACAAAGGCGTATATCACTGTACGCTGGCTAAATCGCTTAATAGATACTTAAATATATGTTTATATGTGTGTGTGTGTATCGGTCGATCGAGCTGGGTTCACAACAGATTCAGTAAACGGGACCAACAATAAAATGTCTATAGTTTTAATTAAAATTGTAGCAATTGCGAAATATTACGATTGATTATATAAAACTGCCGTTATATCTTTGCTTGTGCAATAGAGAGAGATATAGGTGCATGTCTATATACCAAGAACACTCACTAGTACAATTATTACCATTGCTATGAGTAACAATTTAAAAAATCAATCAAAATGACGAGTATTTCACCGAGCGTTTAGCCGCGGCTATCGTCTATCCACTCGATTAGTTTACTCGTCTCCAGAGTGCTTGAAGACAACAAGCTTCAGGTGGCAGATTTTCGTTGTCGACCTTGTCTCTTTTCTAATTATACTACTACTACGGTGGAAAAATGAGAACACGTACTTGCATTTTATAGAACATATATGTATATATATGTTTTATAAAGTGTGCATATATACATGTTAATAGGAAAAATGAATCTCTACAAGACATCTCCTACGCAGTTCTAGCGGCGCTCGCCCCGCCGTGTCCCGCACCCGTTCCTGCTCTGTCTCAGCTAAACATGCATCCAGATGTAGCGACACGCATATACACTCATTCAAATCGCTGCTATGTTTTCGGCGAGTGGTTTTACTCAGTTACTATTCCATTTGATCATTTGGAGCCGCATAATGGTCGACAGCTACGGGGGGTATCAACAATAGCAGCTGTGACGACACACAGCGGCGAACAAACTCAACTAACGGCGATGGCTATCAATCATAGAGCTCCTTTTTAGCCTTCGATGTCTACTTGCGTACTAACAATTGTAACAACTGCGCAATTAGTACTGGTTTTTTGAGTAGGTTTCGGTCCCCGTGATGGTGCGGTGATAGACTTCGAGACACATCAACTGGTCTAGTCTTGAAACCAGACGTAGATACACTTCGGGTCATACTAGGGACAAGCTATTCGAAGCAATACACAACAATGGTACCAGACGTGCAATTCCGAACGATCTAGTCGCCGATGGATACATGTATCCGCATTGTATTTAGATTAGGAGTACACGGTACAACCAACAGTGAAGGTGGCCTCTCGTGCCGTTTTCGCTATTCATATAGGCAGAGAAACGCCGGCAGACAACGGCGAGTACACTTCAGAGCGTGCTTGTCGTAGTTCCGTAACGTGGTTTTCCGTCGTATCGCAGGTTGCCGCTTTGAAGAAATAATGGCAAGTGAAGTTTTTGTTAGCCGACCCATCGGCCTAAGTCAGTTGTCGTATGTCTGTTCCAGGACGTCTTCTAACTGGATGAGAACTCCTGTTGTCGAGGGTCTATTCCCAAAAGGTTTGCAGAACAATGCAAACCGTTTCTGCTAGAAGGCCGCGACGATGGCCACGCGTACTACACCACACCGCTGCTGACCCTGTCGTTTGCTCTACCGGTGAACTTCCGCTAAGAGCGCGTTAAAGGCACATATGTACGGCCGCCTATAAATGACAAACTGACTAATGGTGGAACTTCCGATGGGTGACGCTTCCCGACAGTTTTAGTCATCAATAGGCAACACCAATCCGATACGCTCACACACACCCAGACCCAGACAAACAGACAGACACACACACACACACACACACACACACACACACAGCATATAGCCTTCAAACTGTTGGCGCCCACAGAACTTCAATAGCTTTTATGTGTAACTATGTAATAGCAACCAGACCGGGCGCTGCCCCAAAGGGAGGGCGGAAGTCGTCAGAGCTCGCCGCAGTTTTTGCCACCAGCTGCCGTCGGATCATATCAAGTTACCAGCGGCAGTAGCAGAAAACAACATCCCGAACAACCTGATCACGTCAAAAACTAACAACCAAGTCTGGACCCGATCTCCGTCGGCCTAAAGTTGGCCATGCCGCCTAGCTAGTTTCTAATTAGAAGACGTGCTAAGCGTGCTAGCCATGTTTGCTGCCCGGCAATAGTTGAATTAATCAAATTCGAAGTACGCTGATGGCTGTTACTGCTGGTACGGGCAGAACAGAGCTTGATGTTGAAGCAAACAGAGTTTCACTTCCCTTATCCCTCTCTGTCTTCGATGGCAGTCCTCGGTGGGCTACGGGGCACGAACCCGCCGCGGCAGCCTCGAAGTCAGCAGCAGCGACTTTCCTCAGCAGCGTATAGCGGACACAAGGCCAGAACCGCTGTTGGATGCAGAGAGGGTACTTTAGAGAAAGAACAGATAGACGTGGTGAAGGTGCTGGTTTTCGTGTCCTCCACTGTTGCTGTTCGGAGTTGCCATCAGAACCGCCATCTTGCTCCCCATTCTGAAAGGAAGGGTAAATACGTAGCGGCGTCTATAAACAGGAAACCCGGCGACAGGGCGTGAAAGGGCCGCATCGCTAACAGATTTCGAAGCAGCAAAGCTGGTAGGCAAACAGGCAGTCGGCCGTCTGGAGAATGGCACCACGAACGCCAGTGTAACTAGGATGACAGCGACAACAAGGAAAACAACGACGACGACAACGACCGGATCCATGGTTTGAGGACTTGGTCATCGTCGCTAACCCTCCCTCTTGAGCGGACGGAAGGCCGTCTAAGAGAGGGAACGGGCTGGCGGCGTCGTCACGAGGGCGTTGACTCCAAGGAACTGAACTCCTAAGCTAAACATTGAGCCCCCTCAACCCCTCCTGCCCTCGAATTTACTGACGTCAGCAGACATTGAGAAAATGAGTGAAAGCAATTTCTTTTCCAACTATTCTCCGCTATTACGGTTATCTCAATTCAAGCTTCAAATTCGTTGCCAGGGTCTCCAGTTGGGGGTATGAAATGCTGCATATATTATACCCATTATTCGTTAAAGATCTTCCTCGAAGCATGGAAAAAAGTCAGCGAAGGACGGTTCGATATATTTTCGTTTGTAAGGTATCAGGATCATTTGTGAGCTATCGGCATGTTGCGCTAACCTTCAATGGAGAACTAATGAAATAAATTTTTGACTAACTGGCCCCCTACCAGCTGAGAAAATAGCCGCTACAGATAGGTGAATATAGAACACAATTATCTCGGCTTGAAAACTCAAAATTCTTAATGAAATATGAAGGCCGGGTTCTGCTTTAGTCACTGCGATAACTATAGTTCCGCTCACGAAGCTTTACTGAACCAGCCAAAAAAGAATCATTTTTAAGAACCAGAGGTATATTATGATGAGAATATTATAATACTAATGTATAAATAAACGCACGTCTGCAGTCATCAGAGCGAATGGCTGTAAAGAACTCGTTCCCGCCAGTTATCGAAGTCAGTTCGTTTTATTCTGTGGGATGACTAGCGACATGAAAGCGTTGGTGAGCTGTCTGGACGATTGGAGAGCATCGTCTTTGATGAGACTCGACAGAAGAGGTGGATCGAAGGATTTCAGTGCGCAGGTGAGGATCGCGGGTGCTCGGCCGACGAGATAATGCAAGAGAAGCACGACAGTTCCTGAAACGTACGGCCCGAAGGTGGTTCGACTCGCATGCAAGAGAAGCAACTACCTCGAATGGGTCCGAGAATAAACTCCCATGTCTAAAGGAAGCCGTTCTTGCATAAACGGAAGAAACCAAAAAAAACTTGTGGCACGTAGTAAATAAAAAAAGTGGTGGATAAGCTATGAACCAGTGTCAACTGTGGTTATGGCTAACGTTTATATAACCGAATAATCGGCTAATTTTTCGGTAATTTTCCACTACATCAAGAGTTTATTCGTACACTAGGGTAATTCGAGTGATCCGCGATTATACGCCAAAAAAAGCTCTGCTGCATCCGGTTCCGGGATCGTACCCAGTAAAGAAAATGACCGGCGCTGTTGTTGCTCCGAAAGCGTAACGCGCGGCATCCGTACTTAAGAATTGTGGCTGTCAAGACAAAACAGAGTGGCAAGCTCTAGTTGCGTTGGTACGCACTTGCCAGCCGGTATGCCCGCCATTAAAAACACCGGCCCCGCTCTATGCATGGTATATGAATTAGCCAGTCCTCGGTGGGTAGCGATAAGACGATTGTTGCAGAGTCTTTTTAATGGGAGACCTATGGATAAACCCTCAGTGGTATTCTGCTGGAATAGTCCTGCGAAGAATCAGCCAAGGCGTCTGTTTTTTGCCATCAGGGATACCCAGACGTTTACGCCGGCTGATTACGTGAAGTTCTCCGGACCGGGAGATATGGACTGACGACAAAAATACGTATGCGACCGCAACGTGTGCCGGCTTGTGGGAAAAAGCAGGGAAATTAAATAACTATCTATTTCGTCCGTTGACCAAGGAATCTTCAAATTGGCCCTTGGAGGTAGATGGGAATGTATCCTATTAGACAAGGCGACAGTACTGATCACAACGAGCACTGCAAGGACAGCAGAATGTGCTTTGGGACGGCAAAAGGTCTGATTATGTAGTTCTCTTACTGCGAGATCGTAGACGTTCCCTATGGCACAAACTCGACCGGGATTGAGCAACACGTTAGATGGTTTCGGAAAGAGCGGGATTTCACCGGATACGCGCAGGACGGATCACGAGAAGGGTGGGATAGTGCAACGTGACGTCAAACTCGGCGCTTAAAGATATATACCGCGGAAAGAGATTATCCCGCCAGATAAGCGTGACCGAATTGTAATGATGAAAACATTAAAATATGAATCTATAAATATATACATCATAGTCCATGAAAGATCATAACTAAGCCTAAATATATATTGAATAAACACACAAATACATTTGTGGTTATATAAAGAGCTAGCACCAGTGGCTGCGAAGCAACTATAACGTATATAATTCCATTATTACATAATTCCGTTGAGCCTTGGTTTAACACCATTCCAGCCTATTGAGCTAGCAAATAAAGAGGGAAGTTTAGTTGTATATTTGTTTGGCGCTAGCAGCAACGCCGCCTTACTTTGCTGGGGGTGCTGTGGTGTACACCCGGCTGTTAAGGCCGACGGACGTCTATACTTCGCTCAGCCCAAAAGGCTGGAAGTATCCCGCAGAGTGTGGTAATGTTTCAATACAACGGCACGCACCGCTCAGGCGGTTTGGAGGGAGCGGTACAATATTAGCGCACAATACACAAAGCTGTCTGCCAGTAAAATGCTTGTGGTGCCAATGCCGACGAAACGAAATTCCTGTCTGTTTAATTTCTGTCTTTTTACAAACAACTTTTACTGTAGTAGCCGTAGCGCCAGCCAGCCGAGCAGCTGTCCAAGCGAATCGAGTGCCGATTTACGCCATGAACTGGAGTTGTTTCGAGGGGCCAACAGAAGAATCGACGATGTTCCATTTTAAACGAGCGAAGCATGAACGGGCGCTGGCTGGTGGGCTCCCAATAGCGGAGGGCCATCGGCCACCGTGGTGTTCTTTGCAGTCGCGTCATGAACATTGAGCAGGGGACCCTTAAGGCAGTGAGACCTGCAGTCTCCTACAGTTTCAGCAGCCACCGACCCGACAGACTGATATGAACTGGTACCTCTCAGCACTCAAGAGCCGTACGCAGTGTTGATGTGACTCAAATAAGCCATGCAGCGCCTACACACGCACATCAGAGGCAACAACAACGAATCGCCGTCGCCATCAGAACGAAACAGGGCCCCACTACGAAGCAAATGAACATCAACATAGAATACCATCAACGGCACGGGGCTAGTCAAGCAAAGTTAGTCGGGTGTATTCTTTACATGTTCAACAATCAACAGAAATAAAGATACCAAAGCCATTTTTTGACTTTCGTTCAATAGCTATTTGAAAGGTGATTTGTCAATACGTCCAGCTTTGTCGGTAAACTGGACCAGATTAAGGCGAAGAATTAACTAAGTGGAACTAGTTAAAATAGGATTCTAAACCTATACGATACATGAAATTATATCTGCCATTTAATAATCACGTGTCTTCAACATACGATACTTGGGCAACGACATCAACTATAGTAGTGCGGGGGCAAAACACTTCATTTGCTTTCAGTTCTGTTAACTGTGCTATGACGGTGTCATAAAAGGTCTTTTCCCTTTTCTCTTTCTGTAGTATTTTTTGTGTATCGTTCTCTTTAATTTTCATTCTTTCCCTTAGCATCTGCCTATCCGTATAATTCACCCTGCTTTCTGTTTGGGGGCAACGCTCCTCTTCCACGTTTTAATACGCTCTTCGTCATGCCTCTTCAAGTTGCCTAAGCTGAGCAAGTGACCGTAGTCGAGCTATAGCTATTTGGTAGTCCCACAGCCAATCTACTCCCGACTGCTTCTCGCATCTTCGAGCGCCAACGGCGGCAGCAGTCGGCAGATTCAGCCACCGATTTAAACAACTAAACAATGTACTGTGTGTGTGACGCTGGGCGTATATCTCTATGTATAATATGTATTGGAGAACTGGTCTTCTCCATCGTTATGTGTCGAAACTTGTCCGACAGCAGACGGACGCAGAAGGAACTGCACGTATTCGGTTCGATGCCCAACTCAGATTTTTGCTTCATCTTTATTCGTCCTTTTCTGCCTGTCTTTATTTCACTTTCTGGCTTCTCGATGTATGGCTGACAGTGTAGCTAGACGATGCGGCCGGCCTAACGTCATCGCCGACCTCGTCAGTATTACCTACTGCTGGAACGCTTCTGCTGTGCGATGCTCAGACGAAGCAGCTTTACATCGTCACCGTCGTGCGTCTCGTTTGCTTCAGCCTTTTTTTAGCTCACCGTTTTTTTGTTCTTCTTCTTTATATTCAGCAATCGTGTTCTCCTTCTTTTTTGCCGTAGCTGTTTTTGCGTCTACTTGTTATTCTGCTAGCCGGAGCAGCTTCTGCTCTCTTCTGTTCTTTCCAGTGCTCCGATCTTCAGTGCTTCGGTCGCTCGATGCGCCTGCCCATTTCGGTTTCTGTTTCAGAGCGGAGAAGCGTCGTTCCGCCCGTCGCCGTCACCATCGCTGCTGGCGTTTTTTTAACTAGCGATACACGGTACTGCTGCGAAACGCCACTGCAGTCGGCATCAGATGTTTGTACCCTCTCAATACTCGCCAACACCATCAGCATCACAGTCAGTACGGCTCTACGCCTCAGCTTCCACTGCGCCGACTTATAGCGCCGGTGACGACGATGATGGTGCCGCTGCTACAATGGCTACAGTCAGCGAAACAGTTCACGATCATCTGTATTGCAACGTGGAAGATTTTAACTGCCTGCGTCCCTGCTTTGCCGGAGATGCACAGTTCTATCAGCATTTAAACAACATCAGAACGCGTCACATGTGTCTATATACTAACGACCCCATTACAACATCGAGACTAAGGACAATTATGGCTACAACAACCGATTCCTTGCCTTCCGTCCGAGCGACTGCATGGAAAATGTCTGCCAGCAAGAAAAACGGCCCAGCAAAATCTCTGTTTTCTCAAGAGCAGTCCACAGCTATATGCCAATTCAGTGATCGTCATTCACTTACTACTAAAAAGGCCAACTCAGGCTATCTGCAGCGACTACTACTGAAATTAGGAATAGAATAAGGCAACTGTCTGGATTAATATTTCATGTATTAGTAAACAACCCTGTTTCTTTCCCGTTGGCTCACATCACCCTGAAGCCGTCTGATCAAATAAAGCACATACAAGTTTATTAGCAGTACTCGTAGAAAGAAAATCGTCCGACTAGGCGGCCTATGCCAACACCTTTTTGATTCAATAGACAGCTCTGACAGAAAATTTCTTCTCTCCAGGCTGAAATTGTTAGTCAAGAATTATGACAAATTGTGTATATGTTAGTGACATATGTTGGCGATAAATGCACCTTGATAAATTTAAGTCAATGTATCATTAGATTTGACGTTCAGAGCCCGTCCTTTCTGTGCCTACACTGCATTCGCTCGGCCATCTTACACAGTTATCTAAGAGTGTTATGTTGGGACTCGTATAGTTTCCTTCGATATGTTTATCTGACATCTGCGCTAATGCCGGATAAGTTCTCTTGAACTAAGTGCTGGTCATCGAACATTCTGTCGTTCACACAAAATGTATGATTGATTTTACAAACTGATCAGGTATCTACTGTCTTAGTATTATTTATAAATCATTGTGTTCGCTTTTATCAACCGAATCCTGATCAAATGAAGTCAGATGCCGATGCTGTCAGATGGACGTCTCAAAGCGCACCAGCACTGTGACGAGACACGAAACAGAGGGGGGAGTGAGTAAATGCGGTCAACGTCCCTGCCCTCGCCGTAAGACTTTCCACCTGTTTGCCTTTCTCTCCTATAGTTAACCCTCTCCTCTGTTTTTTTTGCCAAGGAAACACCACTGTGATTTAGATTGTAGTCGAGGAACCACTCCGGTGATTCCAGGAGCGGTGGACACTTCTACTACGCCAGCCACACGCGATGACTTTTTCTGGTTGTCGTTTGGCGTCGCATTTATATTAACGAACAGCCAAAAAGAGGCAAACATAGGTCTATCAATATCTCCCCCCATCGAGTAAGTGTTCCATTCTTATAATACTCGCTCCTCTAACACTCCCTACAAATTACAGAAAGATATGTGCTTGAGATTACAATGACGACGCATATAAATGGTATCTAAACGCGTCCATTAAATGCTGTTGCTTTTTCCGATTTCGTGAAGCAGAAGGAACAGGCGAATAGTTTGGTTCATCTCACGATTTCCTAGCCCATAGCGGTCTGAATAGTCCTACTAAAGTTCGACACTGCGCAATACCCGCTATCCCTGCGAAATTAAGTTAGGCCCCATGGTCTTCTATTCCTGTTCCGCTTCTATGCTTTTTCTATAAAAACGGTACGGCATCTTACCCACCCGTATAATGAAGATCCTGCTGAAGATCATCAAGCTACAGCATTAACGTGAGCTTGCTATATAATTGAGGTCTATAGAATTAGTATGTAAAAGCTGTTTTGTAGGTTGTTAGTAATTAGTGTGTCATAGTGGTCATCCTCGACTGTTTCCAAACTGAATCTCTCCTCCTCGTTCATGATCAACTCATTGCGTTCTCTTTGTTTTCCCGACGTGGTGCTTGTGTCGAAAATTGAGGAGGAGGGAAAAGACGGCGACCGCGGGAAAGGAACACGACGGCTTTAGTGCTAGTTTGGCCCATCTTTTGGTTTCTATTCTATTTTGTTCTGAACGGTCGCCTTGCTCTTGCCTAGCCCAGTTCACATGCTGTTGGTGCTAGCAACGTTGCGGCGCCCATTCCCTTGCCTTTTTCTCCGCGTCCTTCTTGCGGCGACCGTAAAAGGCATCAGCAGTAACACCCCTCCCCCCCCCGCCCTGTAACTGTCAGCACCACCATCTACGGGCGGCACCCGCACCATCGTGTGATAACTGGCCATAGCAGTAACGCTCCAAACCGGTCTGCCAAGCTCGCCTGTGCGCAACACATCTGCCATCTACCAACCGTTCTCTTTCCCGCAATTCCACTCACTATATTCCCCTTTCTTGGCAGAATCCCCTTTGCTCCGCCTTCATTTATCCCCCTCTGCCATTCACCCCTCCGAACGAACGTTACCCCAATCATCCAGCCAGCCAACTGGCCAGTCGGACGGCCGACTATCGTTCGTCCCAATTTTGGCCCTTCTGTCGCTGCCTTCCAACTAGAGAAGACAGAAAGGCATCAGCCGGCTGTTCCAATACCCGCAGTAGCAGTCTAGGAAGAAATAGCGGGCGTGTAGCCGCGGGGTCGTTCACCTCGCCATCCATTGCCTCCCTTCCAGAGTTCCTATCTCAGAAGTTTCTCTTTCTAGTAAGCCCGCTTCGCTCTCCTCCTCATCCGCATCCCTCATCCCCCCCTAGTTATCCCGGTCTCCTCCCGACTCTTCCCCTTCCCTTTTCCTTCTTCCCCTTCACTCTCTCTCACTCTCCACCCCTGATCCTCTCTCTGCTACTCAGAGGGCATTGCCCTTCTTATAGTAGGACGAAAGCTAGACGAAAAGATTCGCCTACCTCAAGCAGCCTTAGCTGCTAGCCTTAGACGGACGCTTCAAAGAGTCAACATTTGCCTCTAACTTCCCAAAGCCAATCCAGCAAAGAAGAGAATAACTTTTTCCAAACGGACAAGCCTTAGGCCACTTTTCAAGATCTCCGGAGCATTCTGATAGGCCAACACTCTCAAATCGGCTTTTTGAAATGCACGTAATGTTGGGCAGCACCGAAAAAACATGCTCTCTTTCCTCGGTCGCACCTGTTGTATAATGCGTTTCGTTAGCGGAATTTGCACCAGCAATCCCCGCCCTTGCATAGATCAAATAATAGTTTTACTGTCAACCGTTATAATTGAGTATAACGGGACGTTGTTCGCGATATCCCTCACACATTTTGAGTCCAAAAACAAAAAAGTCATATATATATATACAGATACATGTACAAAAGTAATAAATATTGCTGAAAATACGTATACCTGCATAAGCGATTTCACCACACCTAGTATGTTACGGCACGCCTAATAAGGTCGCGTGCATGAGTATTTTCAATCGAATCGACAGAACGTGAAAAGCGTGAATCCATTGCTTATATAACCTTATTCACTTTCCACGCAGTTGGGTTCTCCATGCTTTTACCCATTACTCGTTGATATGATGTAGGCAATTCCACTGCACGCACGATTGTATAGTTGTAGTTACAGTCGCGTTTGCGATAACATGATTTTCAAACGTGCTATAGAAAACGGTGCCTTGCCAATCTGGGACTGCGACTTCACACGGTAAAAGTATGTACAAACTGGGAAAAATATAAGTTACGCAACTTTGCCTTTTTTCGCACTTAATGAGAAACATCGATACACTAACTGTTCGACAACGGACCAACGCAGCTTATTTCTTGCCAATTTGCACACCGTTTTAATTACAATTTGTACTTAAAACCTATTTTCTGACAGCACGTAAAATGAAGTGCAACGTATCCGCTAAAGCGTAAACACACCCAGGCCGACAAAAGCACAGCCGACAATCTGACCTCAACGTACACGATAAAGGTATCGCGTAAAGACCCAACGGCGGCTGAACGTACTATACGGACTCGTCTATCCACACGAAAGCGCTGATCATGCTATTCATGGTGTTGCTATTACAATTACTACTTACATCGCCAAACTCCAATAACATTCTTCTAGCACGGGATGTAAGCACTGGGCGACACCCCAACAGGCGTATGCTGCTCGTGAGATAGACGGCAACTCCTTGTTTACTGCGTACCCTATAAACAGAAATGAGATGCCCTATTCGCCATGAAAACGCCAGCAACCATCTCCTCCGCAGTGACAACAACGACGACGACGACGACGACGACGACGACGATAATAATAACACTCACACTCGCAGACTGTCACTTCAATCACTGCACTGTCAAGTTAAGACGACTAGCACAAAACTATAAGTACCTACGTACAACACAATATTGACCTGAACTTTAACGCGTCGTCATTGTCATAGTCAAGTAGCGACCCTGCGACTGCTACACTCCTAAAAAGGTGCATTAAGACTGCAAAACGAAACCTCACTTCTTTAGAAACTACAGACAGACCAACCCGACGGAACAGACAACCAGTAAGCCAAAGGGGATACATGTACTGTGTTATACCAAGTGTACTGTCAGACTGCTAAAGCTGCCGCTGCCACCGGTAGCAAAAGAACGCTAATGTGGCCCACCCCAACGAAGCCACGCTAGCGCAGGTACGCAGAGCACTACTACGAAAACCTAGGATAGCGTCGAGTGAACAAACGAAGGAGTCCCCCTCGCGCCTGCCCTCAGGGAGCGGGAGTCTGCCGCCCGCCCGCCTGCTGATACTTAGCCAGTGGCAGCGGGCTACTGTGTCGGACGTTGGGTGGGGTGGTCGACCAGAGGGAGCGGAACGGGGACTCAAGTGGGGGTAGCGTCCCTAGTTTCGCGCATGCGCAATCCACAAACGCGCCAGATCCTTCGTCTCATCTCATCCTATCGCACCATTACTGCGGAGGCCAGCACCGCAACCATCAACTTTGAACAAGAGTAACATATAAATGGGGTGGAGGAGACGAGGAGAGTGGGTAATACTAGTTGTATCCTACACTAAAGCGATCGTTGCCAATGGCGCTACAGTTGCCTCGGCTGCCGCTGCCGCTGCCAGCAGCGTGGAAGAAACACAGCTGACCCTGAAACCATGGCCAAACCCCACGCTTGATGGCAAGGCTCTGTAGAGGGGAGGGGGGTATGGTAGACAGAATACCGTTACTGATGAACTACCGTTGAGTAACGTGGCTCACTCTATATGTGAATGAACTACTCTGTCAAATAGTTGTCACGGTTCTGACACTTAAGAAAATTTTCCACGCAGTCTCGACGCTACGGTCATGTTTACTTGTATGGGACGCAGGCCTAAGACTGTTAGTAATTATCGTTAGCTTTCTTGATATATTCTTTCTTTCTGTATGTTTGGCATTTTCCACTCGAATAAACTAATTAAAAGGTTGACACGTCTACATCTACAGTAGATTCCAACGGATGAGAGCGACGTAAACAAGCGCGGCTGAACATAGCGGACGTTCTACAGCACGGTATCAGCTATTCATAGATAGACTAATCGCCATGTCAACTCAATCTAATTTTATCTCCGAAGTTTCGGACTACGTTAGACGTTTTGTGTTCCAAATTTGTCGGCTTTAGTTTCACTTTTATTTGCAAAGCTGAAAAACAGCGATTTAGCCATAATGACTGGTATTTTAAGCAGAGCTGGCTATCGCCTCTAAAACGGCTGTGCTAGGGACCAGATGTCTTCTTCTGGGAGTCTGATGGGAGGCACCCAAACAACAGTCGGAACAACGGCCTTACGAGCCACAGCACCGACAGAATCAAGAGTGAGCCGTCAGGGCTACACGGAGGGAGCGAGGAGACTAGATACATACGGTCGCTTGACTGAGAAGTAGGGTAGCGCATGAAAAGCATACGCTCGCAGTCAACCGATAAGCGAACATGGGAATGACTTTGAAGACGTTTGCGAACTAACCACTACAGATGGCCGATCTAATATTCGGCGGCCAATGTATGATAAATCCATTTTTTACCTTCATAGATACAGCAACGGATGGTATCCTGATAATCGTCATCAATGAAATGGACTCGAAGAGTCCCCGAAATCACATCAAACTCCACTCGTCCTATTCATAGTGTACACAACATAACGCACTCCATAGCGTTAGCTTAATTCCTCAAAGCTCTTCTTACCATTAAATCCGTGTCAAGATGGCTCATCATCACAACGTCCATGACGAACTTCCCGCCCTGTTCACCGTTGAAAATATGCACTTTGTCCTTGCAGTTACAATAGTAAACGACGGAAAATTTATTTGACTACAACTCGCTCACTCATTCAGTTCACTTGACCTTCGTTCTCAGTCTTCGCTTTTTGCTTTTGCATGGCAATAGGGCATCAGGACATAACTGATTATTGCTAGCTTGATACACTTGAATTTGTTCTTGCGCATCATTTGGCACCGCCAGAGTAAGCGAGAGCTTTTCAGAACATCTTACATATATATACATAAATATATATATATTTTTTTCCGTAGTTATTTAATGTTGTATACGACTCCGGTCAATTGCGAGCTTGGATCACAACCAAAGTTTAGGGCGAGAGAAGCAGAACGGGTCAGCTTTCCCTTTTCTTTCTCCTTGCCTTATTTCAGACCTCTCAAACTTAACGTAGATTCAACCACTAGAATTGCTATCACTCTTGTAATGCAATATGTAGCCATTAGAGTCGATGTTATTGTACTGTCAGTTATTGTTTTTATGATAATAATGATGATGACGGTGATGATATGCTCGGTGTGCCTGTCTGGTATACCACATCAACACTATCGTTCGCCTGCGGCAGCCAGACTAGACGGGATCGTGTCTGTTCACGCAACAAAACGAAATGATCGGGCTTTCATTCACTAGCTGGTTGTTTCTACGCTACTCCGAGGGAGCAAGGTCACCCGACACGCGACGGCATGAAGGCAGCACGCGGCAATAGAGGACGTGACAAGAGCCTTACGCCACACACGATATCTGAGCACACCACTTCACATAAGCACACGCACAAGAAGATAAACAGCGATAAAACCAAGCGAGAGAACGTGCCCTCTTCTCTTTTTCTAGCGACAAAAGTGCGCCACCCTTCAACTGGACTCGGCAAATTTCCAGACGCCTTCAAAGATGTTTCCTAAGCGGATTCAAGCAGGAACATGTCACTATTAATTGGCGGCACATTGACTGGCACGACGGCATGGCCGGCGGCGTCGAAAATGGTCGGCCGAGAAAACGAATCAACGTTGTTTGCGAGGTGCTCGTTACTAATGGTGACCGTGGTTTCTAATTCATTTCGTTATGGTTCTTCGTCTCGAATTTGTTGGTGCGTTTTTTGCTAAGACTTTTTCATCGATCGGTCGAACTATTCGTATAATGCAAGAGGGCTACTAGTTGAACTACGGTCGATACGTTTCGCGACAATGGCCGACTGACGCAGTGGTACTCGTCATGATAGAAGTGACAACTGCCCGAGTACGATGCCACCGATGTTAATCGTCGTTGCTGTCGTTATTGCTTACCTACTTGCTTTGACTATTCGTTGTTTGTCCGTTTGTTGGTGGTGACGATCGGCGGTTGTTGACGCTGCTGGTTCTGCTACTTCTGAACGTTGTTAGATAGTGATGGCGTTGTCGTATCGTAGTTCGTGTTGTTGCCGTTGTGGAGTACCTCCCGCGGTCGTGGCTCGTCGCGTCTGATCTGTGAGAGCCAGCGAGCTATGCTGCCATACGAGTAGAAGCAGCAGTAGTAGCGCTGCTGGTGATAGCTACAAACGCAGGAACGAACAGACGACCCAACAACGAGTAAGCTAGCGGCAGCGGCAGCTATTCAGCGTAGCGGCCATCCAGCCAGCCAGCCAGCCAGCCGCTGGGCAGGGAGGTAGCGGCAGTCAGCCAACAACTAACCCACCTCCGACCCAACTCACTCGAAGACTCCTTCGTCTCATCAGCGGCACCGGCAGGCCGACAGAACCAGCCAGGCAGACGGACAGCAAAGGCAGAGAACCAAGCAGGCCGCAGGAAAGGAAGGCGCAGTAGTACCATCATCCACCATCCGACGGTTCTTGGCGATACACGCTGCTGGTTCGGCACAGTCGTTGCTGTCGCACTCTCTCTTTCCTCGATGGCCGCTAGCTGACTTGCTTGCTTGTATGCGAGCAGGCAGTCAGCCAGGCACATGGAACGAACGACTGCTACTAGTGGTGGAGTTGTCAGCCGACTGGAGCAGAGGACGACAGGGGTAGCCAGCCCCTGGCAAAGAGAGAGGACACACACCTACATGCACAGCCGCTCATACACTCGCGAGTGCTTGCTTGCCTGCTTTCTGGGTTTTTTCGCTGTGCTTGTATGTATTGGCGCTCGCGTGCGAATCAACGTGTGTTTGTGTGCGTGAGAGTAAATGACACACTCTAGGCGGTGACGGCGGCGGCGGCAGCAGCAGCAGCAGTAGCGGGAGATCGGCTAGTTCACTGCCTGCCTGCTGCCACCCCACCTCAAGCGACGAGGAAAGCAGTTGGAAAGATCCAAGCAAGAGCACATAGTAGCGGAAGTCACAACCGTCGACCGGTCTAGAATGCTCGATTCCACTATGTACTGGCGAATAAATGTGTCTCGTCCTGGGATACTCTTCGACTCTATCTGCCGATCGGTGCTGTACAGTCCCTTTCCTGGTACGAAAAGCAGAAGCAGCAGTATCAACGCACACCCTTGTAGGGGCTACTGTTGCTGCTGTTGCCAACACTAGTCTGCCAGTCCCTCATCGTCGTCGGGAAAATACATGTCAAGGCAGCAAGCGCCGCTGAGTCATCGGTAGCCCCCAAGGTTTGTCCTATTGCTATACCCCCTCATGCTCTCTTACGAAACCCCTTGTCCTTTTTTTCTGAATAGGGCTAGGGGGGACGTGGCATCGGGGCACAGGTATGCTTCTGATGTGGCTACAATACCCTCGGTGAGTCACCACCGTGCTTCGAATTCGCTTCCTTTGAACACTAAGGAATGAGGCGTCTATTAAACAAAGCGTCACTTTGACCGCCTACTGATCCAAGAGCGAAGACGCTTGGATGAAGGCTAAGTGGATTCCCCGTCCACCCTACCACGTTTGCGGGATAAGGAGCAACACGCCCGCAACCACGCTGTGGTCCACATGGGAGGGATGCACAATAAGAAACTGGTGAACGGAACGCGGGAAGAGCTCCAGCTGGCCAGACTACGTACAGGGAGACGGACTGCTTCGTCCGTCACGCCTCTTAGTTAATGGAAAGTGCCGTAAAGTGCAATCTTCAAAACCCAGGCTCTTGCAGTTCATCTCAGCCAGCTTAGGCCAGCTGCAACAACTCATAGCTGCGCATACAGCCCTAGTGACGCATTGGAACTGTTAGTGCGCCCTAGCATTCTGTTCCTTGGTAGCACTATGGTTATGTCATATTTCACGAAATGACGGCACACGGTCGCTGATCCATTAACAATGGTCCTTTCTGTATTAAACTGCGCGATTCTAAGCCAAATTTCACAACTTTCTCTATGATACTTTTTCTACGATTCTGCATCTGTTGTTGCTTTCGCGGGTCGCTTCTTCAAGCCCCTTTTTTCCACTTCCTGATCTAACCCCATCGTTCTCTTTTCACTCAATTATTTAACGAACGGCGTAAACTCACAAATCGCAATTGTCGCCTGTGTTCAGTCAAGTTATTGATCAGGTGATCATGTTTTGTTGCTCGCTAGGTACCCAGTGGCTGGATCACGGAACCAGACCAGTTATATTCGTCTTGGAATACTAAGCTAACCATCAGCTTGTTCTTAAGACTGATTCGTTTTTTTACCCTTCCAGTGCGATAGAACAGTTGTGCTCCTCCGTTATGAGAGGATTATACTACGATTACTGTTTCGCCTAGGCTGTACCAGTTTGAATTTCGTTTATATGCCGCCCATCGTAGTGTCCCTTGCTCTCGAGCAACGCAAAGCAATAGAAAAGGACAAATTTTTGCTCACCTCCATATACCACCCAGGGCTTGCCCGTTAGCACCACCAAAACCCTATCGGTGTCGACATTTTTTTTTGATAAAGTTCCCGGTCTTACGATTCCCAAGCTTCTACGTTAAGCTGTTGTCTCCGTTTCACCAAAACTTCCAACTCCGTTCGCCTCTGTTACCCGGGCTGTCTGGTTCAAGTATACATCGCGTTCTCTTTTCAGTAGACGGCAACCTGCTCGTTCTCTGTTTTCTGTACAGCAGCCATAGCATTAACAAAATAAAGGATAAGGTCCTATTTTCTCATTTTGCATCTTATTTTGGCTTTTGCCGTTTTCATTGGTTTGGCCTTTACTGGTTCATCTCTCCTAGTGTTGGCCTTAAGTATTTTTGCTGGAGCAGCACCCGCCGTTTTCTCCCGTCGTCTCGAGCTCCTGGCCTCTGCCTACGGTGCAGTTCTCCTAAGTATGCCCCTCTTCTTTCTACTCGTCTCTACTTTGCGTTTGGTACCCCCTTTCCTCTCCCTTCAGCGGTCCGACATTTCCCATAGTTTCTGCTCTGCCCTTCCAGAGGCCGTCCGGCTGGCTGCTTATACGGCCATCAAACGACGAGAGTATGACTCATTCCCCCTCGCACAAATACCCCCACTTATGGCATCTCTACACCTATTTCATACCAGGCTGCCAAGTCCTTTTGCTACGCTCCGCACTCTGTTACTCGGTGAAACTGCCACCCCACCGGTCAAAGCACCCTTGAGATACGAGCTTCTTTCCCCTTGACTTTTTTCGTACCGTTCGATACTGGGTTTTCTAGCAAGCTAACTCGCGCATGCAGCTTTACACACATGGGTGATGATGTGTGTCTCAAAATACCAAAGAGAAGAATAGTTGCAAATTCCCAAACAGCAAGACTAGCGAGAACTGAATGAATAGCTCCAAAGGGGCGTCTTGACGGACGCACTGGGCAGGCCAGATAACAACAGGTAGCAGAGACAAACGCATATATTCTTAGTTATGCATATCCCTTTGCCCTATGCACTGAAGTTAAGCGGCCTTTTTTTCCTTATTGTTTGCGTTTTTATTGAAATCGCTTAAAAGAAATCTGCTTATTAACCCAGAAGTTATATAAATAGCTAGCGCTTCGTCTATCACACGATACAACGCTCTATCTTTCACAATATTTTCTTGGAATTTTGTATAGCCGGATAAAGTTAAATTGTATGATATTTACGATCTTTTTTTAATGTAGTTGGATCAGTAATGTTCTTAAATGTCATTAAAAACAGTAGTGCTATAAAAACTGCGACTAGACGCTAGCGTGCACTGGGTCCGTTTTCTTGGGACCTCGGTATTACGTTACAGCAATGAAGCTAAACCTTATCGTATCCAGTTGTTGTCAACGGCGGCAACGGACGTTCACTTCGATACCTTTCTACCGTGTGCTCAGTCATCATGGTCTGACTTTTTCCCTCCACGCCTGCACCCGCGGTAAACCTTCGGCCAACCCAAATCTTGTAGGACGCAAATGAACCTATAAAATCTTACCTAGTTCTACAGTTCACATTAGCACACCCGCGGGAGAATTCCAATCAAATACCGATGAGCGGAACAAATATAATAGACTCAAAGGTAACTTTTGTTTAGTCGTGGCCCATCTCCCTGCCGCAAAAGGTCTAAAGTTTAGTAGCGTTTAAGGTCATTAAACGCTGCTATTTGTAAATATTATCTACATTTTATATGTAATAGTTTTGAACAGCCATATATCTGAAGAACGATTAACACTCGATAGCTCTATACTCAACGAATTCCGAAGGTAGAACGAGCTTCGTGGTAGTTTAAGGTTTCGGCTCGATGGTATTCGTAGTATTATTATTGACAAAGCGGACCGTAGACAGTCTATCTCTGTTCCATTATGATTGATTTTACGGAGATGTAACATACGAACACATTATTAGCTCCATCCATAGAGAGGTTAACTGCGTCGATGAAATCCTTTTTGCAAACTAACATCGAGGAGCACGGAAACGGAAGATGGTGACGCTACCGGTAAAATTACGTGATTGCATTTTTCCTCGCCGGGGATACCGTACGGCGACCACTGTTACAAACACAATGCCATGATGAGTTCTAACTAGCTTAGGCAAATGTTATAGAATACATACATGTGGACGATAAATCCGGACAAATACTCATGATGCAAAAATAATTTTGCTAATCATCATATTTGTTAACTAGGCTCCTACATCTGACACACATTTTAGATTACATCCAGTTTGAGGGATTATCAATTAATGATTGAAAGGATTCCGTACCAAATTACCTCTTTTATAACTGTTAGACTGTTACAAGCGATTCGGCAGATTTAAAAATTTAATAATTAAGATTTTTCTAATATGTATTAGAGATACTCGCCTTTTTTTTTTACATATATCCTAGCAGTTTCTGGATAGCCATATACCTACCATTTGTTTTCTTATATGTAATTTTTCTATCTATGGTTCCTTAAAGTAAATTGACAGTAAGATATGCCTACTAATCGGTTGTTCTTTTTAGGCGGGGTGGAAAACCTCGTAATTACACGGAGTTATATAAAGAGACAAGTAGGTTGAAGCCAACCCCGGATATTCTTTTACACAATCCAAGAAGCGCTTGAGGTATGACGATGACACCTGGCATTGTCATCGAAGCATCAGGCTGCGTGCTTTCAGTTGCCGTGCTAATGGCTTATAAGTCTTTTGAAGAATCTATGATAGCAAACCGTGATAGCACTTTCGACAAGTACTTTATATAAGCACATCTCCCCGATGTTCATTGCATATAGTACTATCACGTTACATCCAAACCTACATGACATTGCCACCGAACTCAATTGGTCAAATTTGTAGCGACGCCATTCCTTCGCCCGGTCTTACTCCGGCGAGATCGAGCCACACCTCGTCTATGGTGACCGTGTGCTCGAGACAGATTTTTATAGCCTGAAGTCGATTTGCAGCAATCCTATTTTTTGCTTAATTTTTTTAGAATTTGAGTTACGATTTTTTGGCCCCTTTGATTGATCCTTTGGATCCTGACGTTTGATCAGCTTCTCGCTGGTCTTTAACACCCTAATCTCCATTTTTGAAAGGTTTGCATCATTTACTTACTGTGATTTCGTTTAAGGTCGGCTTTTCGAACGTCTTCACGGATTGCTGGTAAGGTTCTACAGTGGCTTTCCAAGAACAAACACATGAGTACTAATGCTGTTGATAGTTAACTTAAGCTTGATTTCTCCACTAGTTTTATGTATAGATATACTGGGTTCCCTGACTAAAAAAGAATTAAAATAACTTTTGTCGACCTCTTGGCCATAGCAAGAGGTTAGTCCTTTTTAGAATTAAACCAGAATTAAGACTTTTTCCAAGACTCATCAAGGTTTGTCTTTGTAATATAAGTGAAGGTTAGCTATTGTCGAAGATCTCCACACTAGACGAACCCCTTCTGGCTAGGAATCAACGGTCTTCACTACTGCTGGTTTATGTGTGACTTTCCGTATGACGAAGAATCCAACGAAATCTTCCATAAAGCAAAACAGTAAATCTTCAATTTTCAGGGTTCAGATTTACGGGGCTCAAAAATTGATCAAAAAAGCAATTTCTGATAATGCTGGAGCTTTGATCCAGAACGAAGAAGCTAGTTAACAGAGAAGAGCATCTACCGATAATCTGTTGATCCAGATAGATTTGTTTTATTAGACTTTGTTACTGCTTTGAGCCCTTAGTTTCTCAAGATTAGGGCCCACTACCAGTCGAGAAATTAATTTCGCTAGAATTCTTCACAAAGCATACTTGGCCGATACATTAACGAGTCTTCAATTACCAATCGTGTGCGTCTGGTTATACTTAGAACATTATTTACGACTTCGAGAAATATTACTTTGAAAATTACTAGCAAGTGATTAAAATGTCTATTTGAAGCTGTCATTAAGGTATACAAAAGTTATGCTGAATAGACGTAACCATCAGGACTGGCGACTTTAGTATATATACAAAATTTCGTGTTAATTATAAACGAAATTCCCTGTTTGGGCCGATCCACCTGTATTGTAGGATGCGTAATTGGTTGCATCGCATTGAATATAGCTATCCGTCTCTAGGCGTATTTAGACGTGGGCACAAGCGTAAGGAGTTTTCTTAACGCTCGAAGGCGCCAGCACTCACACTGTAAGCTTTATTAGTTTTTTTTTTTATCCAGACGATCTTTCCTAATTCTTCAGTAACTTATTCCCAGTCAGTATATGTGTTAGCAGACGACGTTAACGATTCTAGCTCACATGGGTTCGATTAGCTCGTCGAAGCACGGCGCGGAACACCAAGCAGTTGGAATAATTCTGGTACTCCGGAACTTAACAACAACAAAAACAAAAGTAATAGTAATGAAACGATGAAGGCTCAATAATCCGTCTGCGATTATCAGAAACGTTTGCGTGAGCTGTACGTTTGTTAGACGCCGAGAGCAGACGCCATGCTCGTGTTCGCGGAAACAACTGTCAGAGGCAGTACCTAATGGCAGTGAGGTAATGCTGAACGTACAACCCGAAGCGAATACTCCAGTAGTGGCAACGCTGGCAACGGATGACAAACATATGTCGAACAAAAGAAAGCTACTAGGCTTGCTGCCGCAATGGCAGTAACGCCGACATCACAGTCCCTCGAAATGCATTTTGATGATTTTGTTCTCTCTGAGATTTTAAGCAGCAGTAGCAGTAGCACTCGACTAGGACGCTCCTTCTTCCGTCGGTCTCTTCTATTATATACCTTGTAGGCGGTCGGATGCTCAAGCAGTGAGACAATCCATCTATGCAAGCAGTAGACAACCGATATCGCTGTAGCCATTACATCGCTGCTTATGTTTGCCCGTTGATTTATTCCTTGACGCTAGCTAGCTGACAACAGGCAGCGGCATCTGCCAATAGACGGACGGACATACGCGTCATCGGCCGGTCGCTCATCCCTGCGTCCAACATCACAACAACGACGACAAAGACCTATAGTAACTACGCCGAGACGCTGTTGGTCCATCATCTACAGAAGTAGCAGAGGCAGCATCAGCATAACCCTTGTTGCTGGTTGGACAGGAGCAAACCTGACGAATGGGAACAATAATCAATACTAACATCATTATTGTCGCCGCCGCCGTCGTCGTCGTCGTCGCCGCCATCATTGGCAGCAGCAGCAGCGCCGTAAGCGTCTTCATCGTCATTATTTCACTTACTGTTTATCCTCATCAGCGTCGTGCATACCATCAACATTATTACGGTTTATAAAGCAGAAATGAGTAAGAAGCACCAATCAATACAACAGCCGACCTACCACATCAATTCTTAGCCATGAAGTCAAAGAATAGAATAGAAACCTCGAACGAAGCTGAAGTGGAATTTCACCTTAATTTCTACGGACCGTATTCTAGCCGGTGAGCTCGCGACGTCTAACACAAGGCCAGTGTCGATAAATTAAATAAGTTACGTATGCCTATCTGTGCATGCAACAGACAACAATTGCATTCACTGAAACAGATAGATACACGCTTAAATTAGACATTAAAGTAATGGGCCACAAGCAAGGTGCAGTATATAGTTCTATTTCTTACAAGCAATGCATCTGTTTCATCAATGCCAATTACGGAATTCGAGCACGATCTTACCGTAGCAGTTATGACCGCTTTTGTTGATCCTGTAATTCACACTGCGAATGCAGTTAGATCTAGCTACTTCACCGCGTGATGTCTTGCCTCGCTGTTTCATAGTCCTTATGGTTCGTAAAATGGTCTACTCGGACTTACTCATATTTGGGAGATTTAACGGCCGCACGTAAAGGAACACACTTACGCCAGTTAAGAAAGTTCAGAATAAATATTCACGCACGGTTACACTACGCTAGAATACAGACCGGGATTCAGTTACTCTCCCGGTGATGTCAGAAACGCCAAAAACAAATGCTGGTTTTTCGAATGTACGATCGACCATCTAGCTTAAACCGGACTAACAAATCCGTCGATAGGCAAATAGTTTAAGAAGCGGATGCACAATCAGATCCAAAGACATTTGAGATCGCCATCTGTGATCGATTCAACCATTCATCACAGGAAGAATGTTCGGATAACGTAGAGGATGATAAATGGACTATTCATATTGTTTAAAAGTTACCGATCCATCTTATCATCAGGGCAGATTTTGATATTTCAAACCAGGCGCTATTTTTTTTTTCTTTTTTTTCGTTTTGTCTTCCATGTATTTGAGCGTGTCATATGCAATGCATAATCTGATTCCAATTCATAGCTGCGAACACAGTGACGCTGTTAATAATTATTATTACACAACGTATGTGCTAGTACGTGCGTCCTTTGAACAAGAAAAAAATTAGGTTAGATTGTACTAAGGTTCGACCTTGTAGTCTCATCGAATATGCCGTAGTTAACCTTTATTTCAGCTGCAGAGGCAGGACGTCGGTTGAAAACTAGTCCACTTCTAAAAGGGGGCTTAACGTGAATAGGTCACCTTAATTAATTTGGAAACGATATTTGAAAAAGCTTACGTGTTGTTCTTTGCAGTGACCATATCTTTGCCTGCAGGAGCTTGACGTAACCCATAATCCTCAAGAAGATCTAATGAAAGCACACTATGTAGCAGCTTATCGACGTCATCACCCTTTCATTATCATAATATACCTGACCCCTAGACAACTCCTTTTCGACGACGGCACTCGACCTGCACTCTCAGCCCCGACATTGAACTAGAAAGAAAGAGTTCAGCGACTTGCACGCCACGTTAGCTTGAGACCCTTCTCTGTCCATTTCTGCCACTGCAAGCAAAGACTATTGCGATGATTACCGCAGTCGGTTTGCTTGTCGCTGCGTTGATGGCGGCGCGCGGCAGTCAGTCGCTTCTCATAACAAGGATAACAGTCAGAGAGGGACGGGCCGGCACCGCGGACAATGCCATCGCCATCAACAACAACGACGACGACAACAGCAGAAGCAGAAGCAGCCGTAGGAATCGAAGCTACCTTTGGAGCTGCAGCACGCTACTACTATATCAACCCCGCGAGTCGTCGGGGCCGTCATTATCGTCACAATTGCACAGGCGACGACCCGCGCCAACTGCGGCGGCGGTGGCAGTGGCGACGCTGTGTTCTGTATGTGTAAGTGTGTGTGTGTGTGTGCGCGCGTGCGCGTGTGTGTGTCTCTGTGTATATGTATGTGTATGTGTGTGTTAGTGTCTGAGTCTGTGTGTGTGTGTTTCTGTGTCTGTGTGTGTGTGTGTGTTTGTCTGTGTGGTATTGTGTCTGTGTGTGTGTTCGGGTGTGTGTGTGTGTGTGTGTGTGTGTGTGTGTGTGCGTGTGTGTGTGTGTGTGTGTGTGTGTGTGTGTGTGTGCGTGCGTGCGTGCGTGCGTGCGTGCGTGCGTGCGCATCTCGGTCTGTGTGAGTACCTATGCACGTGTGTATAGTTCTCTATCGCTGTTGTTATTGCAGCGATTGCTGTTGTTTGGTCGGCTGGTAGAATGGATAGTTTGGTCGTTCGTTGACTTTTTTGCTCCTTCGCGTCGTTACAGAAATACTACGCCACCATTACCATGACAGCTATGACTAGCAGTGCCATTTTTAGGGAAATAGAAAGAAAGAATAGCATGGCGTGCGTAATTCAGAAATGTGACTTCTGTTTATTTCGCTGACATCTCACGAATTCCAGCGTAACAGACAAAGCACGCACCTTCTTAGCAACAGAGTTCAATAACTTACAACTTATTCACTTATTTGGTAGCTGATTTGCTAGAACTTTCATTTCAATTTGATTATGAATAAAAGTTGGCGAACGACAATTGTTGTATAGCAAAAGAACTCACGTCCGAACCTGCCGCCGGTTTATTACTATCAAAATACTTCAGTTTGATGTTATTGTAGTCTCAGTGATAAGCAGTATGGACTTGACTCGCTGCCGCCCAATAATAACAATCGGCATACGCGTTAGTGGTAGTCGTCATCAGCGTCAAGTTGTAGCGTTAATAGTCGTCTTGCTTGCCAACACCTTTAACGAAATCGGCTTTACGCGAACTACATACGATCGGTATTTTCGAACCTTGAAATCAGAAGAAAGTCTGTCTTCTTGAGGCTCAACAGCGCATCCGGCGAACAGAAGTTGACCTATCGTACACTTTACATAGGAAGCAATCATTTTTGTATCCTAAATATAAAGCCCAGAATTCAGACCAGCATGTATGCACCGTTATACTCTGGAAAGTGCTGGCAAGCAGACGTAACCAAGCACTGATAGGAGTGTGCTAATCAGAGCTTTGAGGTTCGCTGCAGCGGCTAACCCGGATAAAGGGGTTCAAACAAAGCCACTAAGAGCTTACGGTAAATCTAGGGCGTTATCTGCTTTTATTTATACAGTCTTTCGATGGCCGCCATCGACGTGCTCCCGCAAAAGTTTTTGCGTTACAGATGGCCGTTGTCATCACATTGCTTTCTCATTGTCACCTTTTCTTTCACTTAAGGTCTTCGACTTATCAGTTTCATAACAGCCTAAACTCTGCTTCGACGGTAAACGAATAATGAAATGAGATGAATTCATAGAAGAATCTACTTACACCAGAACACCAGCTTATACCAGCGGTTCCGCTAAATGATACCATTTTTAGTTCGATAGACTTGATCACCCATCACAATTGCCTATTGCCTCCCTCTGTAGGAAGGGTTCAACATGCGACAAATATCCGTTTGATTTTTTAGAAAAACGTCAGTGCGTATCATTATGTTAAAATAGGCATGCTTTAAAAGACGTTTAAACAGTTCACGTAACTTATGGGATAACACACATTTTCTAGGGGCAAGAGTCGATACATCGCCAAAGGATATGAGACCATATTTTTTTTACCTGCTCACCTGAACATATTTGGCCGATATTTCTGGACAAAGACTCTACCAACAAACTAATCAGAAAATATCAGCAGGAAGCACAGCATAAAGACGCTCCCGAAAGATCCTATTTTCTCATCGCCCTTTTGCGAAGTTTGCGACTATTGCGGATCAGCTCCGACTATTTGCTGTCAAAGGTTCATAAAAATTTGTAAGCGTTCTCTCTTATTCATTCATTTTTCTGGTATGCAGAGCGTGTTCCCCGCACTTAGCTCACAGGTTATTAAATTCTTTCGATTTGAAACGGATGCTTCGTATGTACACATTTTTCTCGCCTAAGAAACATAATACAAACAACCACTGAAGAATAGAAGTACTTACATCAGTGGGGCTGGGAGAGTTGTTAAACGAAAGCGTCTCCAAAAGGGATGCCTCGATGCTTTGTAGTTCTGGCATCTTGTCTTCCTTTGTACGGCGGCAGTGGCTTGTCCGTAAGGCGAGGCCGACAACTCGGCGATTCGGAAAGGTAATATTCCAGGACGAGCGGATGACAATATATGGATAAGTATGTTGATACGTCGAGTGGCAGTGCACTTATCAAGCGTCACCGCGTCTTCTTTTGTGGTTGCTCTTCAAATTTTTTCGGTATCACGTCTAGTCCAGTTTCAGCGGGACTCGATTATCAGCAGATTGAAACTACGTTACTGAAAGTTGACTATTTGCGATCTTCTTTGCACCGTTTATCTGATGGACAGTGCGCAGTCTTAAGCGGATCCTGACCAGCAAAATCTTCTAGGCTAGTTTATAAATTGAGTTCCAGCCTATACGATGATTTTTTATTGGTTATTGAGATGAACGCTGGTCAAAGTTCAACAGGATGCGTTCCTTTCGTCGATTTTTACTGCTTAAAATTCAACTCTCCTGCAATGCACACGAAAAGTATTCTTATTAGAACTTACAAGTTAGCTATCTAAACGCAACATTGTAAACCATACCCAGATCTAAAAGATTATACCGAAAGTGGGATACGTTACTCGACTAATAAATCGCAGATGTAAATTGAATTTTGGCCCACGCCTACGATTAACGCGACCATTTCATAATCTGTAAATAAAAAAAATATATGTATGTGTGAATTTTTGCCCCTCACAGCACAACATATAAAAGGATGTCCTAAGAATGCATATTACTTCAATTTTTATTTGCATATAATACATTGTATATTTCTGCCTCTACTTCAGATGCGTTGCAATTCTGATTAATACTCTGCTGATAACGTTATTCAAACCCCAGCAACATTTCATTAAATGTAGTGGCACATTCTTGCTCAATCGCGGCTCTTATGTCCCTCAGTTGTTCATTCTCTGGCGTAGACCTTTCAAGGTAACTTTCAATCCGTGTCATATCCGGGAAACGGGTAAACTCTTTCATGGACCTTTGTGCAATACATATCTTTTGAAAGATTCTCACCAAAATATAATTATGGATCACGATAATCGTGTGCAGGTGCTCCATTTACATATACTGAACCTAATTACTAACATTCGTGCACTTTAAAACGGACCGGCTTTTATCAGAGTGTCTAACTTTTAGCTTTTCGTCTCTGCAGGCGGTCTTCCACAGGACTAATTTTCTGGTTCAGAGTTTTTTTTCTTAAACAATGGTTCACGGTGTTTTTAGCAATAGAACGTTCATCAAATACAAGGTTCATACGGTCAACTGCCTCCACCGTTATAGTTTCAAGGCGGAGCTTGTATTCGTAAAGCACTCATATTACCTGATTTTCCAAGGCTTACTAAGGCTCGCCTGCCAAAAGCCTAAATCACTGTATGCGAGTGAACTGTCTGAGATTTCAAGAAGCACAAGCGCATTTCGCATACGGCCGAAATGGCGCCAAATGTCGCACCGTTATAAAATAGCAGTTACCTTGAAATATCAGATTAACGTCTGGCACGTTTCTTACCAACTATAGACCTAGTACATATGGTAGTTGCAGCGGCACGAAAAAAAACTTACTATGAAAAGATGTTTATTATTCCTTAAAAAGAAGCACAAACTCTGGTTAAGGCAGGAAATTTGTCTTTACTATATTAGTGAGGTTTAGCTAGTGCTCTTCTAATCCTGGACGAATCCATATCGAAACTGTACATTTGCTTGATTTCTCTGGCTGAACAACGATGGCTTTCGTTTGAAATTGTGGTTGTGCGGAAGGCATAGGTAGGTTTCTGCATGCCATAGCAGAAAGAATACGACAGGATATCAGCTGTAAAAGCTGCGCAGCTTACTGAAAAAAATGCAAAAAACTAGTTTCATATTTTAGTAATCGTCTTGGGTGCTAAGTAAATTGAGAATAGGCACAACGAATCGTTTTATACACGTGGATCTCAGGTACGTTTTTTACCATTAGGGGAGCTTTCGGTGTTAATTGCTATTGGGTTCTCCACGGAGCGGTAAGCCGTTTTCGATTCTTCTAGTAGTGTAGTATCAATTTAACGAAAAAATGTTCACCGTTAATGCAAAAATAAACCGCCGCCGTGACTACGATTAATAACATGTAATATCAAGTGTTCAATTCGAATCCACATCCTATGCTTTGAGTCCTGTAAAGAGTACAACATGTTATCACATTTGCACATGTTGAATAGTAGGCCGCATGTCCACCCGCCGAACCAAATCATTGCAAGTTAGGCTGGCTAAATCGGAGAGGACGTTCTCGAGCAAAAACGGTCGCCTCACAATTTAGATTTTAGTCATTAGCTTACTATTTACTAGACGTGTTTGAGAGAAAATTTACGGAACTTTAGTATGTTACCGTCTACACGCTCGCTGCTGCTGGTAAAAAGTTGTTTCGAAATAAAGAGAGGATTATTCTGATACGTCTATATATATATACACCTGGAACATGAGTAATTTTGTCTCTTTTATCCAACAAAAGACGCATCATTTTACTGGAGGTCTAGCAACAAATTAATTGGTGTACTGCGGTTATTGTCTACGACTGAATCCTATTATATTTATTCGTTGTCGCCAAAACTTTCCAGTTCTGCCGTGGAAGATCTCGAATAGCCATGGTTGAAACCATTCACTGTCAAATTTATGATTATTAATGTAATGACCGTGTATCGGAGATTTATTATTTTATCGGATTTGCAGATTATGGTGGGTGCAAAATAATCTCCCACTGAAGCTTTTGCATAGCGGCTTCCATAATCTTCATTATGTGCGACCAGGCGAAGATTATGAAAGCCAGCCTCAAGAATTTCGTCTTTTTTTGCTGGATAACCTCGTTCATTCGAGGTAGCTAGGCTGTACCTTGTTGTCCCCATGATAGCTCAGTGGGTAATCTACTTGCCTGCTAATCTTAGGGGCACGTTCTGGTCTGGGTTCGAATCCGGGCGCAAACACTTTCTTCGTGCAATCTCTAACAGATGAAACATAGATGCTGTATCTTGTTGATCATCTTGTTCTACTCAAGCCTTTTCTGGTACACAAGACACTTCAAGTCCCAATAAATGCAAATGGTTATGCAAACATTAAAGTTTAAGTCGACTGTAAGCTTGGATGTATCTCCTAAAGCTGCCCTTTCTTTTCCTTTAATCTACCTCAACATAGGATTATTACTTTTCGTCGCCGCTAGTAACTCTATAGAAACCTCTCTGTAAAATATCTGCCCGCTAATTGTTTCGGCGCCCGTAGGACACCAATAATTCATTCATGCAGTACCGTAGGATAGCTGACGGAATATTATGAAAATAGACAAGAGGTTGTTGTGAGAAGCCGATGTGCGATGAACAGAGTGTGCCTTGCTTGTAGATGAAGCAATTTAGAGTAGCGTAACGCACCTATATAATGTCTTACGACTTTATTCCCCTTCAGATCAGGGATGCGCTTGTCACCTTCCAATCTGCGAGTTATATCCCACAAATTGGCGCCGTACTACCAGAATCATTCTCTTTATGCCACTCTGGGAAAGCCAACGTGCTAGCTACGCCCTCATTTGCGACTACCAATTGCTCTCTAACGTAGCGACACGTGTATTCGTTGCCGCCAGGGGTGCCGTAGTGAATACGGCCCCCGTTTTCCTGAGTGCTTGTGAAAACTCTAAAGATCCGTTTGATGGTGTTTTGCTAAACTAGCGTTAGCACAACTGCGGACTGTTGTCCAAACTTAGTGACTGTCTAGTGGTTGTGTAAGCGCCAATTAATGAAGTCTCATTTCATCACATCGACGCCTGTAATACTCGTATGGGTCTACGTTGGAGCTTGTTGAGTTATAATGTCTGTCAGACATAGGTTAGCACACTTATTCAAAAAGGGTGCTTGGGTATTCCACGAAACGCATGTACTAAAGAGGAGGAGCTTGCCAGTTCTTATGTCGCTGTAAATGTTGCAAATCGGAACGAATTGTTGGACCTGGCTGCTAACGTCAAGTCCCTTTTGGCGAGGATAGGCAAGCTGGATAATAAGATCCGATCTCAATTCTAGCTGTGGTCCGAAGATGAAGTCCAGCTCGGTGCAGTCCATGACTACGCAGTCCACTACTAAGCATATAAGAGCCTACTTGCGGCCAGCGCTGGTCAAAACGGTTTTGCCGCTGGGTCTAACGGCCGCGTCAACGGCATCATCTGGGCAACGCAGTGCTAGCCAAACGCCGACCAATGACTATGCTAACCATCCCCCCGACAGTCAATACAACTCCCTAGTTATTTAACGATAATGTCGCACGACATGGAATTCGGCGTACCCAATTTAATGATTAGATGAGCAGACGAAGGACGGTGACGGACTCGGAGAGATTAATCACACTCACAAAATTACCTAAAGTATTGCGCAGAGGTCTAGTGCCACCACTTAGCATCAGTAGAGCAATCAACACTTGAACACTGGAACTTCTTAAGAGTTACTACAGGTCTATCTATCGACTTGGAACGGCGGCGTAGATTGGCAGGGATCATATGGATACCAATAGCGCATTCTGCCAGTGGGATGAGAGAACGGCAACAACTGCTAAATCATCTGCAGGTGTGTATACTTTCGAGCTCTCGAAGTACACGTTAACCGTAAGAACCTGTTGTCACGCATTCCTACCAGCACCATCCTCAAGTCTGAGAAGAGTGCCCGTTCTGACAGGCTTATTGCAAATGATCGCCCCAAGACAATTAATCCAATATCCGTCTAACGATCAACTTCAATAGTGAAGTTTCTGCACATCGCATCGAGGGCATCATTGCATACCTAAACCAGTGCACCGAGCACGAGGTGCTATTAGTACAACACACGGATTGCGGAAATTATTTCAAGGACTAGTCATCGTCGTTATCTATGTTTTTATCAGCGACCTCAACGTTAACAGCTGCAACCATCATCACGCTCAGATACCCAACAGGGCCGTCCACTTTGTTGTTTTCTGCTACGTAATCATCAATCAATACAAATCTCCACCCTGTTTGTTCCGAAACGCGTCCACCATCGCCCACCTCAGTGCAATGATGGCTTGCACAGCGGTCCGATATACCTGATAGACAGGCGTAGTGTTCGGTCGAAGTCACAGTGAATATATTTGATGCCATGGGCCGCTCCACGTGTCCACGTGCGAGCTCCAAGAGTCGCTATCATTATGCGGCGATGCATTAGCCGCCAGGCCATTCTGCCATCCGTGGCTTTACCCTACAGAAACTGCTTGTCGATAACGCTTACCTCGAAAGCACTGCACCTAATACCCGGCGCTACTTATTGCTATCAATCAATACTACAATACCATCCTCCGGCCTACATAGTTAAAGAGAATGATGGCGTTCGAAAGTTTTTTTCGGGTGGTTGATAATGGCCAGCCCCTTCGCCCGCACATAGGTGTACGATACCGGTCTTTATCTCTACTGCGATTGGACTTGCGCGCGTCGTTGAGCATTTGTGGTCATTCGAGGTTTTGGCTGTCAAGGATTCACCAGACAGCATCTTGTTCGCTAAGGAAAGCGAAGTGCTACCGGAGTAACGTGACGGCCTATGCCTTAACGTGTGTTTTCGCTGCGGCGAATGACCTGGGCATCGTATCCGCTAAAAGGTCATTTGCAAAAAGGAAGACTTAACTCTCTGCCAACCATCACCTGCACCATCACAGCCTAGTCACCTTTTAGATTGCAATCGACATCGATGATCTAGAAGGCGGTATCTTCAATGTACTCTGAATCTTTCGAGGAATTGTTCTAAATGTTCTAAATTACATCTTCCATAAACCAACGGCATGACTTTTTGTTGTACCTATCCTCGACCCGATTAGTCGGCTAATGCTCTACCTAGTGCGTGGCGTTTGTGGATACAAACAGTAGCTGAGACAGCCAAAATGACATACCTATCTATTGCGAATTTCAGACATGGGCGGCCAAAGGGGTACCTGCCTGAGCTACATGTACTGGGACAAATTTATTTAACCAGTAGATTAGCTGCGTCGTACAGCCTTTCAGGTCTTCGGCCACCCATCCGAGCTTCCATACGCAGTTTCTATCTATCCTCAGATTTAACGTCAACAAAAGGCAAAATATAGTAGGTGTCGAAAGAGTACTTTTTTTTTCCAAGAATTTACATCGCTAAAGCCTGCACTCGACATAAAGTTCCGTTTATTATAGGACTAGATTGTAGCGAACACAGAGGGAAGGAAGTAAAAGAGAGGTAAAAAAGGGAACACAAAAAACGAAGCGAAAATACTTATGTTCTTTATATAATATAACGAAACGTACACCTTAACGGGCTCCGTATTTTTAAATTAACTTTTCAACGCTAAAGCAAGTAAATAAAGCACATAAAATGATAGCGTCGTTTACGTAAAAATTAACGATTTGTCTTTCGTCAGTGGTTTGAATTAACCACTTTCAATCACAATCAGTAGGCAACATAATAAAATGTTGCCTACTGATATTGGATGTGTATCTACGAAATTAAGGTAAAAGTCGATGGACATGCAGATTGCATCATCAGTGTCGCAAAAAGCAACTGCAGCAAATCGGTCAAAAGTAGAGGAGGGGGATTTAGCAAAGGAACAAAGCTGACGAGGCTATATACAGCTATCTATTTCCGGGTGCTCCGTTCTTTGCAGCTCCCAATTGGCGCGCATCTCGCCGTCGAAGGACGCTAAACTCTTGTCAGGAATGTCACGCTGGCATACCCCTTCCTGTGGCCTGCTGCATAAACGTACTGTTTTTCAAAAAATTCATATATGACAACAACACATTGAGCAGTACCTTTTTCCTAGACGAATAGTAGTGCTACTTCTTAAAGGCATCGGCGCTTTATAGATACAAGGTGTCTTGTTCTCGGCTTAATACGTATCATTTTCGATATGAACTACAACGTACTTCTGAGTTACTTAATATACGATAGATAATAGTATGAATTAAGAAATTATAGGACAATATTAATTCTCGAGTTGCACGTAAAAATTGCGATCCTCCTTTCAATGCGAACTCACTGTTCAAGAAGTGAAAAATGAAGCATTGACAATTCAACAGGTCGTCTTTGGCCGCCCATTTGACGATGTACTCGGTATTGCCCCTTCTGTTAGGAGGTGCTGTCTCTTTACTCATCTCATCCTCCTTATCGTGAAGGTCTTTGTAAAAGCTTTGCCTCAAGCTTCTATTACTATAGCCACGATACGCTATATGCAGTGTCGTTCACATTGGTTATGCCGTTTTCCTTGCGTGTTTCCCCTACGCGGAAAAGGGTGTGTCCCGACTTCCGACTAGCGACTAGTAGCGTCAGTTTGTTCGTCCCTGCGTTTGTCCGTCGGGACGATCCGTTAGTGAAGCGGTGGAGCACACGTCGCAGTTCCACCGCTACCGAGGGCAACGTCCTCCGTGACGGAGGGCGCTGCAACCACCCGCCCATCCACTTAATCGGCGGCACGGCCATTCACCAACTGTTCCTCAGTTGTCCCATGCCCCCATTGCCTCCTCCTCTAACTCTACCCCTCCCCTAACAGACAGACGTGCCTGCTTCTTGAAGCGGCCTCCAGCAATGCTGTTGTTGCTACTCACACGCAAGGCCTCATACTCGAACCCTTCCTCACTGGCCACCTATCTGCTCCTTCCTTCCATTCTCGCTGCTCTCTCCGCCATAGTCGAACATACCCACACAAACCTATAACAGCAACAACACAGTGTATATAACGTTCCCTTCCTCTTGACACTCACCACTACCCTCAGAAGGATAGCAGTGCTGGACGCAGCAGAAGAAAAAGACGCAAGATTGATCATAGAGTGGAGTTGCTATTTATAGTTAACTTGCAGCAGAAAAGTGGCAAGGGCAATGAACAAATACAGCCACCACCTAGCTAAAGGGAGACATGATAAAGCCGTGAGCTAGGTTGGTTCTCCTCTGCTAAAACCTCAACTTTGGCGTGTGAGAAGCGGCGGGCAGGCAGCAAGGCTATGGCGCTTCTAGTAAAGTTGCCAATGGTGGTGCCGTCAGAGGCCGTTTGTCCGATGATGCCGATGCCGCTGCGCTGTGTCGTTATCGTCGTTCTGAGGCCACATCAATAACAAGCGTTATCAGACGCTAGTACGCACGCACTGAGCCTTTGGCTGCCAGCAGCCCACTGCTGTACGCTTGTGTTTTATACTAGAATTTTGTTACACAGCAAATACTATAGCGGGCCATACTGAGAGCTCAGTGTCTCTCGTGGACGCCCTTTCCCTCCTATCGCTGAAGGGCCAATAACCTTGCCACCGCCCAGATCCCCAACCAGTATGCGAACACGACCCCTCACACAGTATCCCCTTCCGCTCACCCGTACGCTTTTCGAATCCTTACTAGGTAGGACTAAGCGAGTCGACTAAAAGTGCTCGGCGTGTTGCCCAGTTTCACAATGCGGTAAGTATAATAAGCAACGTAACGAAACAAACGTACACCATTTTCGTGTTGTTGCTTCGTCTTTTTCGGCTGCAGAAAACGTAGGCTTCGAACTCATCTCTTTGCAGATGGATTTAACGTTCGAGGCCTATTGGAAGGCGAAGAGAAGCGCGAGCACTTCAGCAATAACGAATAAAGGACACGAGAGACTGGATGACGCACCAACTTAAACCGCCACTCGGATCTTGTATATCATTGGCCCAATTCGCGTCAGAATTGACCTCCTCCTCATCCTTTTTCCTCTGGTTCGCTACACTGATCGTTGGGGACGCGCGACTTAACCATTATTCTCTATTGTTTTTGTGGGTTCTGTCAGGGTGTCCGGTGGGTGAACGTCCTATGTTTTCCTTCTTTTAAGTAACAGCGGCATGCTAGTATCACCCTACCATCGACCCATCATAATCCAGACCATCAACACTGTCACCATCGTCATAGTCGCTGCTAGGATCTATGCAAGATGGTTCATCCTTACGACAACAAGTACTATTACTACAAAGCCACTATTCCATTTGCGAACTAGCAAAATAATTCCACTACAGCCTCCTCAGAGAAAGACAACACGGTTTTCCGCTATCATCGCTATCACCGTTGCACGTCTTCCTAATATCTTTTTCTTGTTCTGGTCTTTTGCTATGCCGTGCTGCTGCTGGCGTCGTTGTTGTTAGTGTCAGCATTACCATCACTCTGCCTGTTCTGACTTCTGCGCCTCCGACTTCTTTATCCAACCCAAAGATCGCTGACGTCCGTGCACAAAACGGCGGCAGCCCTGGCAACGGAACAACGCGACGCCGGGAAGCAGCAAAGACTCGTTCTAGTGCTACTCCTCCTTCTGCTCGTGCTGCTCTAGCCAGAATAACAGCACACTTTGCGCTGGCGCTTATCCGCGCCGTGACGCTGCTGCTTACGGCAACTGCAAGCGATGACGGTCATAGCAGAGTAGAAGTGATGGGTCATTGTTCCTTCGTTGTCGCCTGTCTACGAAATCTGCACTGCTCTTATTGCTGGCGCTCATTCACCGCCGTCGTCACACTACTGATTCCACCGAAGCCGGCGCCGGTAGCGTTCAACGGCCCGGAGTGGTAACGGCGTCCAGCAGAAAGCGTTCGTCATGATCAGCGCAAGGCAGCTTACCACTAAGCCACAGCGATACGCTCGAAGAATAGAATCGACAGCGGTAACAACTCCCATTTGCAGATAACAGACCCTAAGAGGCAGGGCTGTTGAACAGTATTAGCACTAGAAGCCGAGATTGCTCGGCGTCAACAACAATCCATAAAAATGGCACGAAACGTCAGCCGAAGTAACGCTCACAGCTGCGTTGGCTTAGAGATCAGTAACTGCTGCCGCAACTAAACCGCAATATCCCGTTTTCTGTCTTTTCGTATTCTGTCACTATTTGGAGCCGCCGTCGCCGGTGTCTTTCACGAGACAACGACATGAAAACCCATCGGGAAGATGAAGGCCTTTCCACTGTTCGTTTCTACAGTAGCAGCAGCAGCTCCTGCGGTTCTATGGGCCAACATCCTGTCTTTGCATCTTCGTTACTGTAGTTGTGCTTGATTGGCTCTTTCACTTGTCTGGATATGTATTTACCGGGGACTTTTTTTGGAAGCGTTACGCGACAAGTTCAATGGCCGTCAACTGACGCGACGACGCCGATGCTGCTTTCGCCTGCGTCCAGTAACCAACGGCAACGTCGAGTGAGCAAAAGAAGCAGCTGCAACCAGAAGCCTTCGTGGTAACCACTAATTACCAGCAGTGGAATAGAATTCTGCTATCGCAACTAGCAAACACGCGCAACCTAATAAAGAAGGCATAGCATATTATTATAGATACGTATTCAATTGCGTCCTTCGTAAAGTTTCATTTTTCTGAATATCGTGGCAAGTCATAATGTGCGCATACGATGAAAGTGTAAAAAAATAAGGAATTTTCAAGTAATTATAATTACCTTGGACAAACGAGACACAATATGGGCGTCGCCGTTGTGTGCAGTCGTTTTGATGTATCATAGATATTTATGATATGATGATAGATGATGTATAGTAATGATATTTAACTTCTATTCTTTTAATTACCAACTAATTACACTAACGACAAGCAGTACCGCAGAAAACTGCCTAATGGACATTTTAAGGAATACTCTATCTGTTATCACTACGTAAAACAGAAAACCCCTAAATACACACGCAGTTTATATATATGATATACAGCTGGGAATAAGTCTTTTTATAGAGCATATATATACTGAACATAGATACTTACTGTACCCGTTTGTTTCACATGCTAATAATTACTTAAGTGGGTGAAATGAAAAGGAGTTGAAGGGGGTGTGCCATAAACTCTTCGCACTTTACGTATCAATGACATTATTTTCTGTGTCATCGACGCAGGTTTCAAGAAAGCTGTGCCGACATTCGATGTGCCGGCGGACGATATAATTGATCTAAGCTAGTCCAATCCCTGCATAAAAACTTCAAACTCATTAATAGGAGCACGTAACATATTTAAGAAGCTCGCTTGAAAACCCGAATATGGGAGCTTCCAATCTACTCGCTCCAATTCAGGCCGAGAAACGTATTTAATCGTTAATTAGGTTACACAAGTAAATGTGAAGCTGCGAGCTTATTCCGTGTAACATCACAACACCAATATTAATATCTCGTACGCGACTCTGTCTGTCCTAAGAACCTGTATTCTTACACTTACCAAAACTTAACAATTTGCAATTAAGGGCAACAATAGGTGGCGCTTAACGTTGTACCCTGGATTGTATGATGAATGCAAAATTCTATTTCTCTGCGTCCTTTTACCAAAATGGTAAGTTTAGTCACTTCGTCTGACTATGTTGTTTTTTTCCTTGTGTTTGTTGGGCTCCACTTATGCATCTATGGGGACTTCGACTTCGGCTGAACTGAGGTGAGACGGGATGTGAAGATGTGCGTGTCCCAACCCAGTCCTTCTTTTGCGTTTGTTTGTTGATTGCTAATTTTTTTTTTATTTGCTTCTGCCAAAGGGACTTTACGGACACACAACAACTGCAGCACAACACTCGTAGTATTGCTCGTAGAAGTGTTCCTTTTACCAATATAATTGTAGCATTAGTAATAATAATAATTAGTAATGTTGCTTGCTTTCTACTGACTGGATAGCTGTGCGCTATATACTAAGCATCGCCTCTCGGTAGATAGTTTGATCAATTGAGTAAGCTTGCTTGATTGCTAATGAGTGTATAAGTAAGTTCTTCTTTTTCGTATCGCGCGGCGTAGACGAGCAGCATATGACGTCGGGTAAAGGTTGCAATAGTACTGCAGTGATAACTGTACAGTTGTATTCGTATTATGGTGATTATAATTATATTCACTAACGTATGCGTGGTGTTTGCACGATAGTACGAGTTCAGCGAAAGCATCTACGGCGGACAACTACGCGCGCACATAAGGTGTCGACTTGACAGGTTCTCTCTTAAGACGACCAACTTCTCCTCTGTCATTCACCCGATAATAGCAGCCATAAAAAAGCTAGAGGCCGGGGGGGGGAGACGGCGCATGAGAGCAATGAAGATATTGTTGGTGACGGTAATGATAATGACGCTCGAGGTATGTTGTATGAAACGGCGTCGATCGATGATCAACTATCCAATGAACGATTTTTTGCACGTTCAAACGACAACGGTGCGGAAACGCATGAAACAGATGCGATGACGCTTATCTCTTGGTACGTTGCCACTACATATATACGGTTCAGCCTGTAGTAATTGCATGTGCAAGTGACCTACGTATCTCAGGAATGACGCGAGGCTGGAGAACACCGCTTCTGTGGAGATATCATTACCCAACACTGTAACATTCCAGACTCCTCTAGAATTTTCGGTGTGTTTGATTGCTGATTGCAGATTATGCGCCTCTTCTTCGTCCACCTAAAACAGCGGATAACACCCACGTGTGCACTCAACCAGCAAACAACGTGCCTACGTGAACCAATCAACCCACTTCCTACACGGACGGCTTGCCATCAAAGTGTGAGCCAAGATGAGAACTCACTAATTCACCTTTTCGTTTCAGCCAGCTACCTCCAGCTTTGAATGACAATAGCAGAGCTGCAAGTCGTTTTCCATAACAGCGGCTGAAAAATGACAACTTCGAAACTCAGAATAGAATGTTAACAGATGATGACCATCACGTAAATACCCCGCGTGGTCAAGTTGGATCACACTTGGTTTCAACAGGCACTCTCCTGCTGGTTACAAGTCCGACAAATAAGTGGCCAGATGAATGTTTGCTGTTATCAGTAACCTTCGTGAGATCTTTTTGAATCGTCTTCTGGACCTGTGGTTTTTCTCGAGTCTTCCAGACGTTAGCTGGCGATGTCCGCTGACAGCGAATCCCAGCGCGTTTTCCCAGTGCTTCCTCCAGCTCGGGTCAATGAACTCCGCCTATACTGCCTGCCGTTAGTACGGGGTCTCGCGGGGATCGCCGCAGTATTCCAATGCACAGTAACGTTTAGCCAGTGACACCGCGAAGCTGCTTTTCTATAGCCCAGAATTACAAACAGCCTTTTTCTACACAATTTAACATAGGTGTGATGGCTGTTGCCGCTCAGTTATGCGCGCGTCCGTTGCCTCCCACTTATTTTCGTCTGTCTTGTTTGCTGGGCAACACTTTTGACACACGCTTTTTCCTCACATCACTTCCTGTTACTCTACACGATTTTAGTACATTAGTACAAGCAAATCGGCTGCTTCTTATGGACACTGCAAATCACAGATGCTGTTCCCTGAGTTAATCAATTAATCGGTTAGGTAAAGAATCAATCAGGCAATCAGTTGTCAAGAGTCACTTCTTCAACAACAACAAAATTAACAACAATTTAGTGCCCAGCTCGAGTACCACGAGTGAGTCCTTCAACGAGCAACTCGATCGGAGACTTTCAATTTTTATAACTTGGCGAACGCACAAATTTTTTAACTTCCTTTTTGTTTTACTTATGTATAGTCTGGCGGCCGTGAGCAGGCAAATCAACGTTCTCCTTAACGTACATACGCTATTTCCAGCCAACGCAGTTACTAAAGAGACTTGCTATCGTTATTATGATTACTGGTAAACCGATAAGCAGATTAGTAGCTGAACTGTAGCAGCTGGCTGGCGAAGTTGCTTTCCCCTAAACTGGTCGCCAGCTGGATTCAAATTAGCTGCAACAACAACAACAATAACAACGGCAATAACATAAGCGCACTACTGCCAGCTCCTCAAATGATATTTCACGAAATCTGAGTGATGCTGAGTACCGACGATTTACTCCGGTCCAATCCGTTTCTTGCGCTCACCCTTATTGCGAAGGCCCTTCTGTTCGGCTTATCTACATCGACGAGAGAAGAGGCCGCCTCCTTCCTGAAGCCTCAGTTCCGCAACTTCTCTCTCGAAGGATGCCGGTGACTGGGAACGTGTTTTACGTCGGCTATCAATTTCCGGTCTACTTTCCTCTTGCCTAAATCAGGCCTGTGTCCTCTTGTCCCGATAAATGTAATGTGTTCTTACTCCGACCTTTTTACATTCTGCAAAAAGGTTAAGCGCTGTTACGTTTGGCTGTAGGAAGGGCGGTGGCCAACGACGTCAACCAAGGATCATCGCACGAGCTAGCGTTTTTGCCTAGAACTCTGGGTTGCACGTTTTCGTTTTCTTTTGCTCAATTCGTCAGCGACATCTGCAATAGCTGTTGCTGCCGCCGTCTGCTATCCTTGAGATTTGATACTACATTCGTCCGTCTTCTCCTTTTTCTGGTTGCTGTTCGGCTGGAGTACCGGACTCGACTGACTGCGATCGTCGTTCCGCTCTACGTCGTCGTCGTTGCGGTTGTTATTGTTGTCGCTGTTCCTGCCGCCGCCACCGTCGCTGCCGCTTTCAAGCACTCGCTTGATCGTGGTCGCTTAGTCCCCGGCCGCTGCTGCTTCTGCTTTGCTTGTTGCTGTTTCTGCCAGTCGCGCTGCCGCTGCAATGTGACTTAGGCGTGAGGGACAGGCAAGCGACTAACATCATCCGGCCACCGACCGCTTTCGTTGACTCCTCGCTGCCTACTCCATGCGTTCCATTGCCGCTACTACTACGCCAGCAGTCACTGGTGCTGATACTTCTGTTGTTGTTATTGCCGTGTCCTTTATCGTCGCTAGCGTCGTCGTCGTTGTTGTTTATGCTGTGGCCGTCGTCGTCGTCGTTGTTGTTTCTGCTGTGGCCGTCCTCGTCGCTGCAGTTGCTTTGCTGTCGTCAGATTGAGTTGCCGTCGGGACCGCCACGACCGACCGACGCTGGCATCACATCACTGCTGGTTGCTGCCGTAAGTCGCCGTAACCGCCAAAGCCGCTGTCGCCGGCCCCGTTCGTACACAGGTCAATGACCCCAGCGCAGCTGCTGTAGCCACCGCTCTCCCCCCTTCTCGGCCGTCACAACTCTCGCCCACCTCACACTACCACCAGAACTACGGCAGCGCTTGCCCACGCCGCCGTTGCCACCGTAAGCGAAAGACGACGGACGGTATCACAATCCTCAACACTAACGGCCCTTTCCCACCACCGCAGACTCTAGCGACAGACCGACAATCCGCCATTGGGGGAAGGAAATGGAAGAGAGAGAGGGACGAGGGGCAAAACGATGAGCGGAAAAAAACGAGTGAGAGCAGTTTATGTAGAAAAATAGAAAAACGTGGTTGGAAGAGGAGCAAGGATCCGGGAAAATTAGAAAAGAAAGAGAGAACGAGATGGGAAAGGGAAAACAAGGGAAAAAGAGAAGAATACACGAAGGGGCACAATGTGGGTGCCGATTAGTTGGTACCCCCTCTTGGGACAAGGCCCGTTGAGAGGCGACGGTAGTATGACTAAAGGCCAAAGTAGTGTAGAGGATCGAAATCAGACCATAGGGCGGTAGCGTGGCCGTTGGTGCCACTACAATACTTTAAGTTACGTGATAACGACGGCCTTTTGCCTTGGGGTGCAGGTGTTACAACTGCGCCCTATGACGGTCGATTGAATTTCAATTAAGAAAGTAATAGTTTTATTAATCATTAGGACTGAATAGTAAGATGTTATATTTACAACGTTTATCATAATAAAACGTATATATATATATATATATACATATTAGACACGCTATGAATTAGCATACTTCTAATGGCGACAATGGAAACCTTGCAGGACGTTCCCCTGCCGCCGTTCTATCTGCTTGCACATCGTGCTGTATAATTACGTACCATGAGCCCAATGAATATGACATAAATATGCCAATGCCTCTGAAAGTACTGGATGAACAAGAATGAACGTGACACCCTATTAACGAATACTTCCAATATCTTAATTTGCTCTTTTTGCTGATTACCTCTTGCCTGAGTATTATAAAATGCTATACGAATAGGCAAAAAGTTTACTACAGTCCACTGCGACCACTAAGAGCCCTAGAATAATGCTATGAGTACACTGGTTGATGCTAGAACTGTACTACGCAATCTCTTAATGTATCTGATCGCGATAGCCTCGATATTTCTCGAAGCGCTTGGAAAGCAATTCAATCTTTCCGAAACGTTAGCTTATCGCGCCGTCGCTGCAAGGCATATAGAGAGGGCTATCCCGAAAGTGGTTAATCCCGCATTTTAGGTAACCCTCGCACTAACCAATGACAAGTAAGTATATAAATGTATCAGTAGATATATGTTCTCAATCAAAAAAATTGAAGTTTTTGAAAACTTTTCATTGTTCCTGACTAAATGCACCTAAACTTGTCCGAAAACCACAGTAATTATTGTCATTTGAAACTTAGTTAACAGTTTCAAATATAGCATAACTGCGGGTGGTGGGTAAATACTTTTAAGCCGCGATTGATTCTCAACCTCTCTTTCTTTATACTGAATCACTTCGAATATTAATTGTGAGGTATTATTAGTCACCCAGGAGAGGCCCACGGCATAACTGGGCCCACCTCAATTCTCCATAGAGGCTCTTAACGAACAAGCTAACATTGCGGATCGACGGACCCTGTGCGAAGTACTACTAGATGCCGTGTTTATCTTCTTCGGTTGTTAAATACCAAATTCTTCGCATTAGTGAGATCAGTTGTTCCGACGGTTACGGCCGCGGACATTACAATATAAGCGTTATTTCATGCCTAAGAATTGGTAGGTACTCGTTAGGTAGTTATGATCGCTGCCATTATCGTATCAGGTGAGACAAAAGCTCAAGGAAATTTTATATGAAAAACACCTTTATCTCTCAGCGCACTCTAGTATTAGGGTGACGCAGTATACACATCGCGTTACCAACTAGGCCCTTGCGTTCGGCTATTGCATGTGAGTGCTGAGCGCCAACGACTGATGAATTGAAAAACTCGGTCTGCTGATGGTGCGTCTGTTTGTTATGTATTTCAGTTTCTCGGTCGAGCTTGATAGTGTGGAGCGTCACATTTTTTGTTGCAATAATGGCACCTCTTAAGATTATTCCTTGGCTAGTTGTTCTTTAGTAGTCCTGTCTCGCAGATCACACCGTAACGCTTTAGATAGTTAAGCGATTTCGAATAGCAAAAACTCATTGGTAATTAGAAAAGCGCTAACTGCATTTCCTGTAGGTATACAGCAAACTGTATGGAGATATAGGTCGCTAAATGTAATGTCCTAATAACTATTTACTACAAGGTAGGCTACTCAAATCAGCAGGCTAAAAAAGAAGTAGCGGTCCACAGACATTTAGAAGTTACATTCGATAAACAGATGAAATTTCGAAACAACATTGCGGATAGAGCTAAGGTTGCCGCTTACGTCAGTCACTAGATTCTCAAAGTGCTCCCGCTATGAAGTAAAACTAAATAGTTGAAATTAAGTTATTTTTAATTACACCCAAATGGACATCTTACATTTATGTATGGATGTTTTTTTACCAACAACACATACGCTTTTCAAAATATACAAAGGACGTCTTTAAGATGTGTCTTTCGGTGGTACGTTAGTTGAACTTTGTGTGGTATTGTATTTGTTGCCCCGCAGCCCCTTATTCAATGATCTGGGCTATATTCACTTAGGAACTGTAATATTATTAACACTCGCAGGTCACATCTTCACATTTGGTCATTGGTTACCTGAGTTACCGGAGTAAGTTTCCCGATATATGGTTGTATATGTCTTAAATTTATGATCATCTGACATCCTCCAGAGGTCATATTTACCCTTCTTAGCGCCTTCACGCCGTTCTCTAACCCCAGTGAGACATACTTACCTTACTCTAGCAATGCTTTCATGCTCCGCCGTTTATTCAACAGTGCAATTCTAATGCATGAAGGCTCTCTGCGCTTTTTCTTCGAAGAACTCATAGAATAGTACGCGAAAACAGGTTGCACTTTTTACCTTAGTTGCTTCAAAACCTTCGAAGAAACACTATATAGCTTTTGCCACCCGAATTTCAGCACCAGGGTTTCCTACCCGGCAGAAGCTGAACGCAGTAGTTCTATAGTGCCTATATTTAGTGTTTTATGTCCGGCATCGCCGTTAGGCATTCTATCAGATAGCTGGCTCCCAACATGAAATTAAGTATATCTTTGCCTGGGTACGAATCTAAACCTCAACGTGTCCCTAAGCAAAGACATTACTAAGCTATCACGGGGACTATATTACTATAGTCTACCTTACTCGAAACATAGAAATCCTTACTTGGTCTAGGCTCTCAGAGGCTTTCAAATCCATGCCCGTCTTATCTTGACACATTTCATTGAGAGTACCTGATCAAGCGCATCATTTCGCGCTGGATTCCGGTTTTGCTTTTGACAGCACTTGAGTCCGGCACTATTTTCCAGACTCGATGAAAAAGCACTCCTTCACGAGTGACGAAACGCGATCATTTCTTTTATACGGGACGCAACGCCGTGAAGCAGTGTCCTTCCTTGCTCGACTTTGTACGCAAAGCCATCCTTAAGCACGTAAAGTGGGACACGCTTTCCCCATTCCAACCCTGAGATGACTGTGTATAGTTGGGTTGCCCTTTGTGTATTGCCCAGTTCGAATACGCCGTAGTGCACCAATGGCATGGACAGCAACCGGGACAAAGCGCCTGTATTGGTCTACCTCTGGGCAGCCTCAAAGTCGTATCACTATGAGGTACGGAACCAAAAAGTCAACTTCGCCTTGGCATTCAGATACCTCAATGCAGTGCTGTCGATCACTACTTCGCTGTGATGCTTACCGATAGGCTTGCAACGGCGCTTTATCGCTACAGTCCTTCAACGGTTTTGGTACCCTCGTGATTCCATCCATCGCCGTAGTACGACCCCAGCGCTTCCCAGGCTTATGAGTGTTTACCTTTCCTTGCTGCCGATGTGTCATTCGTCTTACTTCTCTCCTCCTCCTGTGTCAGGTCTTTTCCGAAGCTACTTGTTCTCAGCTGTCGAGCTTCCCCCTTTCGTCTCCAGCTTCGGCGCTGATGACCACGTAGAGTACGAAATGACGCCGTTATTGGTACTAACGATTACAACGGGTGTGGGCTGCTTCTGTCGGCCATATGGTTGATGGGTCCCGCATTGCCGGCTAGCCTAATACCTTCTGCAATTGTGGAGGAATCGAACAGACGTATAACTGGCCAAGAGGCCAAGGTTCTGATGGTTCTTTCGCTTCCACAGGTTTTGTTCGGCGTGGGCTTCGACGCTAATATTACTCTGTGAACAACAAAGCCAGTTACCGACAATACATATATATGTATATATATATATATATATATATATGTGTGAGTGCATATATTAATCGATACATAGATAAAAACGTACTTTTTTCACAAAGAAAGCAGCGTTACGCTCAGTTCTAGCAATAAATCTATATATTACGTATTCGCCATAACTACCTACGACCGTCTTTCAGTTTTTAACTGACTTATGCATTTAATTTAGGTCGAAATTCTCGGGCTTGATACCGAAGAACTTATCCGGCCACTTTTTGAGACTCTACCCATTGTCAAATGATCCGAATTTCATTCTTCAGTGATCGAAAATGTGGCAATATGTCAGGCCAAGACCTGAGGTATATGGTTAAGCAAAAGTACTTCTCACTCTTCTCCTTGTCACCAACAACAATTTGTTTAGAAACTTGAAATGTCAAAAATGTAAAATACGTGTTGCCACATGTCGAGTTAGATGTTTAGAGACAATGATAGCCAGTTCTCACCGTGCTCTTCACTCAGATTATGCAGTCAGTCTCCCATTTTTTTAATAAATCCTATAGATTCAATATGATACACATAACTGTTGTTCGCGTTAGGGAAACTCACGTATTGTTTGCTCCCCAATTCCCTCAAGAATGAATCAGCAACATGTTGTCCTCCATGCTTCTTTAACGAAGTAATATTATTATGGATTCAAAAATCAACCGCAAGAAATATGGCGGGCTTGTTCGCGGTCGAGTGGATGTGCCTACTGTGGGTAAAAATTTTCAACCAATATTAATGTTTTTGATGTGCTGTCCATCAAAGAAGACATCATGCCATCATACTTCTTTCAGAAGGGCACATGCATCACAAAAGAAGTTTATTTGCGTGTTCTATGAACCGTAAATAATTGAAATGCCTAAAGAAAAATTATAATTTTTTCAGCAAGCTGATGCATCGACTCGTACACACCGATCTGTACAGACAGAATGAGCTGCTTGAAAATACAAGCATGTTCTGAACTGAGTACATATGGCTGCCGACAGCCCAGATTTGAATCCGCTAGATTAGGGATGGAGCGTTATTGACGGAGAGTCCAATGAGCCTCAACATGACAACGTGAACTCACTCACCCGTGTCGCCAAGAAGGCGTTTATACATTTATAAAGAGAATATTTGAAATGGGTTCTGTGAGGGAATTAACTTTCAAATTTAAGCTGTAATTGTTCTGGATGATATTTTTATTGAGAAATATGATTGTAAGGAATGACATATTCTGAATAGGCCAAAAGCCTGTTAGAAAATCTGTTTTTGTTTAAATACCGTCGCAGAAGAAACTTCTCAGAGATCTCCGGATTTAAATGCCACCCACTGTATATATAATGAAAAAAAAAAGCGGTCATAGCCTTCCAATACTTTAAAAATGTTAGCGAAAAGCATGTTCTCGGTATCTATCTTGGTTGAAGTTCGGGCGTAAACTAATTGAACACAAACATCAAGCGACACCTAGTGTGCATTGAACTAGTAGTCCTTCGTAGTCGTTTATATTGTTCAATTAATAAAGACATGTTTATTATTTTGAGTGCTGACCTCATCAACCAAGCATTATAACTCTAAGCTTCCGATGCACCTGAAGTTACAAAATACGTAGGTCTACTCACCCTTTTCAAACTTGAGCTTTTTGAAAATAAGTTTTTTCCCTCTTTGATAGGTAGCTCCCATCATTTCCGATGTTTAATTCAGTATGTCATATATTTTTATGTAAATTAAATAAGTATTATTAGTTCATTTTTAGTTAAAACAACTTGTTTGTACCGGAATACGGCGAACACTTTCAAATGGATTGACTCTGTGGCGCCCCCTTGTGTTCGTCTATAACTACTCTCTAGCTAATCTGTTTTCACTGCTTCGACCCTTTCCCTCCATCTAATTTTGCACGCAGTTGATGCTTAGCTACGTAAGAGTTGTGCCCTTCAACAGGTGGCCTCAACGGCTGCATAACCTCAATACTTTCTTTATTATTATTAGCTCAGCATAATCATGTGACGCTTAATTTTTACAGCACATCACTTTATGCAGTGATGAGAACTAGATACTTGTTACGTTACAGTGTTCATTACGTGTGTGCATAAAGTGCTTATAAAGTCAAACTTCTAGTTAGTGAAAATGTTTAACAAAACACTTTACAAGCGATTTCCTTTAGCAGAGGGGTACTAAATATGATGTTTCAATACCGCATGCAATATCTATGTGTGTTATGTAACTTGAACACTCGCCTGAGCACGTTTTATGAACCCATGTGCATTCAGCACATCATTACCGTCATCATTACAGCAGTTGATGTTTTAATAGTGCGACTGTGATGATGATGGACATTGGCCGCATGTGAAAAGGAATGTGTCATGCAAGCAATTAAAGAGGATTCAGGTAAGGAATTAATATAGATATAAACGCCATATGCAAATAGCAAACACGCTTTTTCGTTACATTTTTTTTGAGACACGTTATGATACCTTACAAAGAACGACTATATGGATATATAAGGAGAAGCTTTTTATGCACATTCGACGATACGTCAGCTTTTCCGACGGCAGTATACACGACCTTTTTTAATTCTGTGCGGTAGCTTCTTCTATATGCAGGCGCCTCAATCAATACCCGATATTGACAACGGAAGAGAATTAGCTTTCACTTCGAAGCGGAATTCGAACACTTCGGAACGGATTCCGACCGCTTATGACAGAAAAGCATATTAAAGTAGAATAACGATCATGTTGACATGGGTGATATGTCTCCGTGTGTATATACTGTTCGGAAGTTCTGCTTTTTTTTAGCTGCGATTACTATTTCTCCTTACAGCGCTGTAGGGCTACCTCTATGAAGGATATCAACACTACGCGTTACTTCAACTGCCTGTAAACACCTCATTCCGTTTTATATTAATACAGTTAGCGCTTTCTGAATGTGCAGACATTAGAAACAATTTCGTTAGGCGTCAATGAAGTTCGACAAAACCAAGTTAGCTAAACATGGACACTATTAACCAACGTACCGATAGAATGTGGCAATATATTACTATCGAGACGAATTAAATACGAATTTCATCTTGTGAATAAAATTAGGGAAGAAACTTTAACCCTATTCTTAACAATTTTGTTCTACAGTTATTCTGCTGAGACTTGAAGCCGCGATACACGAAAATTCTATCATGGCCGTTTTCTTTAATATCAACTCCGCTACTAATGTCATATCGGACGATACAAGCAAGGCTCTTACGCTTATACTGCATTGACTCAAAAAAAGTTTTTGTTTTTAGTTACTCTCTGGAACTCTAAGGTCCTTATACGTTAACTTTCAACATTACATGTTTTTGCTATTTGATTGTATCTATAAGAGTGCACTATGCATTAAATAAACAGGAGAACTCGAGTAGAAAGCACAGCCTTTTGTTGCTGAAATTCAACAAACTTATTGACGATGGTTTATCTACTATGCAGTATTATATTTTCGTTAAAAGGCTCGTGCACAATAGTACCAATGGGCACAGGGCCCATATTATTATTTTACTAACACAAAAATACAAGCCTGTGACTAACGTCATCCATCTAACCGTCAGCTACGGAGAACCAATTCGTTTTATTTGTTACTTGATCATTGACTAACTACTGCATTGTACTGAAAAATTACGGGAATGGGTCAGTGACTTTACTGCATCTAACTTACTCTTTCAATAGTTAAGTGCAGCCTACAACTCAGAAAATACCAAACACGGCCGCCCGTGGTTCATTATTTAAAAAAAACCGCATGGTTGTCGTTTCATTTGGCTTTTCTCTCACTTTTTACCAATACAGCAACGACCAGACGAAAAAATCGTTATTTGCCGATTACCCGTCTCTTGTGCTACCAACAGTCGAAAAATGAAAACACACACGCATACATATAAATATGTTGACAAAGCTCTAAGAAACAAAACAGACAGCGTTGTCATCGAAACGGCCCTGACTGTAAGGGCGCTTGAAAAAATGCTTGGTACTAACTGTACCACCGATGTCAGTCAGTCTTCATGTCAGCCGCCGCTGCCTCCGCCGTCCCACCCCAGTAGTTGAAGAGTCAGAGTAGCAATTTCCAGCTGTCTAAACTAATGATTTTACCAGCACTACTTTTGTGGTCATCGTTACTGCTACAGCAGCAGTTTGGCCGTCGCTGCCGCTCTTGACATAGTATTAAATAGGTATGATAATTAATAATATATAACTAATTCTATACGCTCGATACTTATCTTTTTTTTCCGTAAATAGGCTCAGCTGGAATCCAGTGATGTTCCGGTTAGCCCACGAGGTTAGCCAAAAAAAAATTATCGTTTTTACTTTTCGCTCCTCAAATTAACCGAGCTGATTGAATAAATAGACCTCCCAAAAGCCATAGATATAGACTACAAAAAGAAAGCACTAACATCAAAATCTGAAAATAAACTATGGCTAAATACTCTATTGGCAATAAATCTTGCGCATTTTTATTGCCAATGCGAGAAACCCTTACATCTTTCATACATCAAGACAGTTTGAATACTGTTTGCATATTACAGATACATTTTATACGTATTGCATATTTACATATTATGGAAATATTATAGATAAAATTGAATTAAACACGTTTAACGAGCTAATCACGTCTTTCATGAGCTTAAACACAATCAGTATTATTTCATTCAATATTCCAAAAGCTTTATACGTTACGATTGCCATATAGCAGCGTTTGAATCCGGTCGTAGTATTTGATCTAACAACGGAAAGGAGAAAGGACATTGTATGCCGTACGGAGTGAACCATTAGTGATTTTGTACTTGTTTGCCATAGTTTCCCGATGCGATTTCCTTACGGTAAGTTTTTTCTGGCGGTTCCGTGTCTATGTGTTTCAAGGTCCTTTGGCTAAGCTATACCGGCTCTGATACCTCTAAAGCTTGTTATCAACTTCAGTTAAACTCAACGCAAAAACCGAAATTTGCTACTTATCGAATAATACTTTTATTGTTTTTCTCCCCAGTCGATAATAACCTACGAACTTCAGTACTCAAAATGTATTGAACTGCCGAATCCAAACTTTCACTTATAGAAAACTGATTGAAAAAGGTATGTAAAAAATTAAAGCCATTTTTTTATTTAAGTTCAATAACATTTACTACCAAAGATCGGTAACGAAGTTTTAAAAAATTCTGAAAAGTTTTAAAAAATGAACTGCTAAAATTCTATAAGGTTGAATAACTTGAGCTAATACAACAATTTTATAGATGTCCTGCGATCAATTAAGCCATTTACTGAAGATTTTCTTTTATATATTGACTACTTTTTTTGCATCTTGATAATGCTTACCTTGGCTGATAGCGTTGATACCCCACACTAGCCTACATCAAACTTAAAACAACTGGAGCTGGCTCAACTCTCTCTATATTCTTTGTTGGTTTATAAAAATGATATAAAAAAAAAGTATAACAACACAGTATGTTCGCATAACTAAATAAATGCATAATTGGTAGAGAGATTACACCTGGAGAAACCGATATGGTGACAATACAGATACGGTAACTACATCTTGACAAATGACGTAAACACAGCAACGATGGTACTAAAGGAAATAGTAGCCCATTAAAAATACGAGTAGGTTTTCAGCTATCATCCTCTTTCTTAAATGCACAACAGTCGTAATCAAGGTTAGAGAAAAACTTCATTTGGCTTAGTGACTCAGGTAAAAAATGTAAAGATAATTAGAAGTCACCTAAGTGCTTCTAATCTCTTTTAAGGCAAGATCAACTTGGTATTAACAATTTGTACTGTGGCCACTATATTTAGCTTTGAGTCACTGACAAATCGTCATTACACGGAAAAAAGTTTTTAGACACGCGTAAAATGTCCTGATGCTGCCAGTTCACGCTAATCATGAATCGAATTTTCATGTTCTACTCTCTCCTTCTCCTTCTTAAACATTCACTGCAATTCGTTAGGCAAGCGAATGCGGGAATCTGCTTCTTATCGGTCTGTGCCAGAGTGCGTTACACAAATGTAGATGTTCTAGGCTGCCTCTAAAGCTATGTGTACATAGATGCTGTGCGTTTCCATATCCCTGTATAGTAAAGGTGGTGGAAGTAAAACCGGTAGTGGCATTAATATGTTGCTTTTCACCTTGGCTCTACTACGTAACTAACTTATCAAAACGCTATGACACAGATACTCGCCGTCGTCGTATTTCGATGTAAAAACAATAGTATCGATCAGTGATAGCAACGACCACGATGATGGTAGCAGCTACGTCATAACCGCGATGAACTAATTCTACGAAACAATGACCTCCATTGTTAGTCGGCGATTCTGGATATAAAATCTTATAACAGAAACACTGGTAGCAGCAAGAGCATCATTGCGATGCAATAACATGAACTACTGTCCTTTTTATCGCTAGGTCGGAGTATCATCTCAATTACTGTATATTTTGCTTAGCTATCATTGTCCGCTGTTGCTCAGCCCCTTGCTGTTACTTACTGTCTGTTTGAGTAGTGACAACACATTGGCAATGCCACGAATCGCCATTGCCGACCTGATGGTTCTCGTCTGGTCTTTATCGTCTCGTGAACCTTACGGTTGTGCTTGTTGCTCCTGGTAGAAGGGAGGCGCTCGAAGACAACTGGATCGAAGAAGAAGGCAACTCAGTTCAGTTCAAGATGGCGTTCTCTGCCACGAGGGCGGAACGAAAAGAGGGACTAGGGCTGGGGTAGGTTGGTTCGTTGTAGATCGTCCGACAACGAGTAAACGCGGTCGGTCTACTCCCGAAAAAAACTATTGTAGTTTAGTAGATTTTTACAACCTTCTCTTACAACTATCGTTACTGCTACTACTAATGTACTCATTATAATTGTTGTGAGATATAATTTACAAAACAACGTAATCAATGAAAGGGATTGGGGCGGTAACAATCGACATCTTACTGGTGTTGGTGCTGTTAGCACACAGCAGTAGTTTCGTAGCAGTGGCAGCAACAGTCAGTGATATCAAGGAGCTGACTTGGTTGGTTGTTAGGCGGCTTTGAGCTTGGTGGATATTCTACCGAGTTGTTCGTTGTCGCCAGTCTATTCGTTGGAAATACGAAAATAGAGTCAAGCCACATGGCATCACATTTGACCGGGCAATCATAGCAAAAGCAGCAGCAGCAACAATCAGCGATCACTCAATAAACAACGACACTGAGCACCGTTGTGGCCAAAAGAAAAAATAATGCAACAAAAGCGATTACGGGTGCGCTATAAAAACACAACCGCACAATAAACAATGTTACAAGTATATTCATTATATGATTCATAGTACGTTGACGCAATCACTCCTGGCCATTACCGATGGCAGTTTGAACACGCAGCCTGTCAAACTTATGCCAGCTCGTCATCGTTGTACAAACTTATGTGCCTTTAATTTTACTGATATATATAACGATGACAAGCATAGCGCATAAGCCTAAACATTAGCAGCGCCAGAAATGAACCGAAAAGTCAACGATGAAGAGAAACACACAATTCTGTCAGTAATAATTAAATTTTTCTTTTTGTTTATAGTAACAGTAACAGCAGAGGGAAATGTAAGGAGTTTTCCATATGCTCCCCTTTTTTAGATTCATTCCCACTTCCAGCTTCCACTTCGTTTTCCACTCAATTAACTAATTTGCCTTTCCAGTCACTCTGTTCCAACGATACTCTGTTACCTTGCGTTCGTTATTTATTCTTGTTATGTTCCCCCTCCCGCTGCTGCTACAATCGGCAGCCGACGGTCCGCGGCGGCCGGGTCAATGCACGATAAAGCGCAACGCGCAGCAAGACCCGGAGCTAGAGGAGGACGCACAGAAACAGCGAACGAGCCACAAATACGCAGGTGTCGTTCATAAAAAAAAAGTATCTTTTACTAAAAACACACTGAATTTCCATGGTATAAGTGTGCGTACATGGTCAATTTTACCCGTAAAAATTCGCGACGGATGCTGTTGGTGATGAATCGAATAGAACATTCTCGACTTTGGGACAGTCAAAGAAAAAAAAAATGGATACAATGAACAAAAATCGCCAGTAACAGAAGCTTGAAGCAATCGAATTTAATACAATGTCGGTTACCTATTGCATATGATTCAGTAACTCGGTATGGAATGACTAATTTACTATAAACGCACCGTCCACCTTTAGTGACTGCCATATACTCACACACACACACTGTTGCTGCTTCTGCTACATACTTCTAGACCACACACACACACATACACGCACATGGAGAGTCATAGAGACACCCACAGAGATACAGAGAAAACACAGTTTTCAATATCCTGTGGCGAGATCCATTAAATGTGAAAACTCCCTGCACCATACGGTGCGTCGTTCGAACGATCACTTACCGGTTTTTGGAGAGTTGAAACTCCCGCTGTTAACGCAGATGACGGAAGTTGATCGTATTAGTTGAACAGGTACTTAGTTGTTGGTTGTATAAAAACGTCGTCGATACACAAAATGTTGTCGAGTCGCGAATCGAACCGGATAACAACGAATAAACAGCAACTAACGAATGCGCGGTAACCCTTTCTCTTCACAACAATTAACACACACCAAACACTTAAGAATATCACTAATAGTTAACAAATATACAACAGGGTATCAACAGGTCAATATTGGGTTGGCTAAATGGGAAGACGAGAGATTAGTCACTAGCCATAACGAGTACAGGGGTAACCACCGCAACCGTTAGTGAAAGAAGCATCTCTATTTTTTGTCGTATTGTTTTCTTTCCGCAAACATACACAGCAGCCGGCGTGCATTAGCCGTCGTGATAACACTGACGCTAATAGTGTGAATCGTACGAATAGTATCAATAGTAGCTTCAGCACTGTGATTTCTTTTCTTTTTCTTTGTGCAACGGATTCTAGATAGAACTAAGCCATCAGTGGTCATCAATAATAATAAATTCGTCGTCCGTCGATCTCGTTCGTGGGTTGTTTGCTTGCTTCGTTTCAGTAGAGACAGTTTTACGGCGGACTTCTCCACAGCGCGCCAGCCTGAAATGCGCCAGATCAGACACCAGGCCGCTCGCTCCGTGCTTTCTCGTTCCGCCGCTAGCGCCTGTTGCTGCCGCCAGCGTCGTCTGCTTGTCCACCGGCGCTGTTCCACCGCCGAACCACGCCGCAGTAACAACAACAACAACATCATCACCACCACCGGCCGGCCGGCAAGTTGGACTCTACCCATCCTAACACTTACCTGCCATTGGTCCGGACTTTGTACGCGCTATTTCTCAATCCTTTTTTATCTGTTGGCCAGTAGCAGTAGACATTCGGGCTATGTTTCTATAATCTTGTATCTAGAGTTTACTACACAGTTTGTAATAGCTCGTTATGCACGGTTTGAAAATAAGTAGGGGCTACTACACGAACCACGTATTTTCAGTGACGGTCAGTAAATGCCCGTCGATATTTCCTACTTCCCAATACTCATTTTCGTCTGAAGTGAACCACTGAGTGGATTGATATGGTTTGCTTATTATTCTTTACCTCTAAGATCAAACCTCTCATTTAGGCTTGCTGTAAAGTTAACATGAGTAGACCTACAAATCGCTTGATTTTTTGCGCTACTGAGTTTAAATATTCGCGCCACAATTTCAAATTTTGGCGCATCGAAATAATGCGCCTGTGCACAGCGCGCTTTCACGCGGGCGGCGGGTTAAGATCGCTTCGGATACTAAGAGTCGGGACAGCAGAAGCGAAGACAGCAAGCAGTTGCATCGGGTCGGTTCGCGGCAGCGAACGGTGAGAGTGCAATTGCCGAGGCGGTCACTCAGTAGTAGCAGTGACCAGTGACTGGTGGTGTGAGAGTTTGTCCGATCTGCCCTTCCGACGATTTACCGTTTCGACATCAAGCGTTAAATCACCGACGTTAACCATTTCTCGATCGACATTTCTTCGGGAAACGAGTGTTCTGCAGTAGCATGCTGTGTGGCATGGGATCGGAGTAGGAATTCTAGCGGCAGCATTTCCGTACTGCAACTACGGCTGGCGCATCTCGATGAGCCAATGCTGATCTAGACCGCTTTGAAGGTGCAGTTGTCTGCATTTGAGTAAAAGAACGTGAAGACTGTTGACACGCTTGTGGCCGTTTCGTACTTGTGTCTCTGTGGAGGCGTGCAACGTCGTGGCAATGATGGATGACCTGGCATGTCCACCTGACAACGTTTCCCCAGTCACAGATCTCTCACGAAACCTTACGACTCTTCGCACGATTACCGTCGCTTGTACGCCACAGATGCCTTCCAAGATACTTAACACTGAAACTCCTGACAGCGCGGGCAGTTTTCGGCTCAAAGCGCTTACTCCTGTTTCCGAGTGCAGTTCTGAAAGCGAAGCGGAGCCGTCCCCGCTAACAGTAAACTTACGTCGACGTGCTCTAATGGGCCAGACAAATAAAAACAACTCACAAGATTCACCGCTGCTTATCAATCGGAATATTCGCCGACCATTGAAAAGACCCAGCCAAGAGCTTAAAGGTAAAGAGGAACCCCAGAATTTAAGCAGCCCTCTCCGCAAGAGTTCATCGCAGGGATACAGCTCATCGACTTCAGATGGTTTCGCAGTTGATGAAGTCAACCTAGACGAGGATGGTAAAAACAAGGAAAACGTTGAGCCTCCCTCTGCACTCACATCTCTTCTGTCAGCTCCTATTACCTCCGAGGGGGTCCTGTGTAAGAAAGCTTCATCCTCCGCTCGGCGAAACCTCTCGTTTGCTAACGGCGACAGCGACACTCCTGTGAAGTCAAAGCGCTCAAATGATGATGAGCGAAGTTCGAAAAGGTCTCGTACCTCCCGCTGCTTAGTTGAAGTTTCCGCAAATATTATGGAGAAGCTGCCGAAATACTACAGCGAATCAAATATTGACCGTGAAGCCGCTGAAGGCGTTATCGATAAGCAAGTCATTGAGACAACGTTGCCAACAAGTGGAGCGCATAAAAGTTGCGCTCTACCGACGATAACGGCACAGACGATGAACGACATCATCAACGGTGTGTACGACCATGTTATTAATTCGTTCCAAATCATAGATTGTCGATATCCATATGAGTATGACGGAGGCCACATCAAGGGCGCCCTAAATCTCTACACACCCGATCACATTATCAGGCAGTTCCTTCAGAAAATGCCAGAGGACGCCGAAGTTGAACGCGAATCTAAAAAAAAAGACATTGTCATATTCCATTGCGAGTTCTCGTCTGAACGTGGACCAAAAATGTCGCAATTCCTACGAGAGTTAGATCGCGCTGCTAATGTGTATCCTAAACTCTTCTATCCCGAAGTATACATTCTGCAAGGAGGCTATAAGGAGTTCTTCTGTGAATTCAAAGAGCACTGTCAACCGCAGGAGTACTTGAAAATGGTCGACGAGCGTTTCGTTAAGCAGCTCCGTCTGTATCGAACGGAGAGTAAGACCTTCGAGAAGAAAGGTTTAACAAGGAACCAGAGCAGCCGGTTTTAACGACGGAATGCCTATAAGGCTATCCATCAATACCCATTAAAAACACATTTAAACACTTCGTTAATGTTCTTGTGGAGAATGGACAATGTACCAAGTTTCTATCCAGCCATATCCAGCCCATTATTATAGATGAAAAAACTGACTGGCCTAGGCGAAGCATGAACCACATGCTCTTTGTGGGGCACTCCTTCAGCGAATAATTATGTGAAATAATCGACGCGGAGAAACGGATGCCGATATCGGTAAAATAATAATATTAATAATAGCCAGGTTTCACGTCAATGCCGCTTTAGCACGCTGAGCCATTCTGCTGGCAAAAAATCAACCTAGAACTGTTTATAGTATCGTACATACGTGAAACAGGAGCATCGAATGTTGATGCTCTCGCTGAAATGCCAAAATAATTGAATGCAAATGGAAATAATGCGGATGATGATGAGAGGACGGAAATGTAGAAACTAGCGGGGGTTAAACGACGCTGGTTGCTGCGAGCATGGAGGCAGGCAACTGAAATGGAATCAATGAAACTCTATCGTCACGAGTGAGTGAATGAATATAAAAGGTGGCCAGAAGGAAACTAGTGTTATTTCTCAAACTAAACGGTTTGTACTTGCCTCTTGTACATACAGAATGCAATAGCACAGATCGGACGAAAAACTCGAACCTAACGACAGAGCGACTTACAATTCATACATGACGAAGGCAGTGACCAGTAATAATAAACCCGGAATGAACTTCATGAAATGTTGCAATTGTTGTCATTTCTTGGATGACTTAAAGGATATTTATGGCTACCGATTTATTTTTCGCAAATAATAGATTGAACCTTTAGCACATATTGAGTTGCAACTTAGCTGTAAAAAGCGAATCTTGTGTTGATAATGTACCACTGGTCTCATACAATCAATAGTTTAGGTTGTAACGTTAGTTTTTTTTTAATAATCTTTAACTTAATTTTACGTAAAATGTTGGATAAATATCAATTAACCTGTATATTACTACACACTTCCAAGGATTAAATATCTACGCATTTACTATGATGACCTAAGTCTTGATCGCAATCATGCTCTGTGTATGTAGCGTCATTAATGCACCGAAGATTTGCTCTGAGAACACAAACACCAAAAATTATGGCCTCTAGTGTTCTAAATAGCAAAATATAAGGTATTGTAAAATTTAGTAGTGTTATATAGGTTTAAAAGGGCATTATAATAGGAATTGTTGCACCTGGAAGGATACTTCAGTTCTAGATGGAATCAAATAACACGATTTCTTTATCCTTGTATAGACTTTATATAATATATATTCATGTTTCTTTAATTAATAAATAATAGTCATATTTATATATTGGGATTATCTTGTTCACGTGTTATTTCACCTAACGCGTATGGCTAATCACTTAATGACCCGTCGACTATAAGCAAGCGTTACATCGCAACAATAAAAAGTACCTCTTTGAAACAGGATGCCGGCCACAAGAATTCTATGCGTTCGAAATTTGTTTACTTCATACTTATTCATGTGTTTCACTGAATACATTTTTTCTTTTTTAAAAGTTACCTGCTTCCTGTATCGGCGTTAATGGTATATATGTTTCGGTGTATGCTATGCTGGTGTACCGGATGTAGAATACACAACATATATTTAGGCTGAGGTTGCATGGATTTAAGCTAGTGTAAACTTATAAAACAAAATTTGGTTCATTGATCACCATGATGAGATTATTAGGACTTAGACAATGCCCTTCTATAGAGCTGTTTGAGTTTCACATTAGTGCGGAAATCGTGTGATTCTATGCCGTACAATAATATTCCAAAATGAACTTCTCACTGTTATACGAGCAAACAACAGTAATCCTATGGGATGTTAATGGGAATAACAAGGTTGCTGATCAAACGGTTGCTACCAAGTTGCTTTGTGAGCTGACAGTGTAGACTTATTTCACATTCACTGACACTATACTCAGTGCATATATTATAATTAAGGAAGTTTAGGAACTTACAAATAAAAGCAATATATTTGTATAAATGAATTGTGTAATGAATATTAAACTTCAACTTCACGTAACAACTTACCTGGACAAAGGACATACACATAAAAGAGCCATCACATTAGATGAACAAGACCATGCTTTTTGATTTCTAAAAGTATTTAGAAGTTTCTAATCACTGGACTAATGAGCACGCAATTATCGTCTTTTACTGAACGATTGGTATGTGAACCTGCGACATCAACATTATGTCCACGTGGAGAAACTGTAAGAGGAACTCAAAAAATGAAAATTGTTATCAAAAAATACAGGCCTATTTAACAATTTCTTCTTCGGAAGTGGCTTAAGATTGTCGAAGCGTGGAACTTTGATTTTCCCACCCGAAAGACACGTTTAGATACCTGCTTTTACCCGCATAAATTGGCACTCATTGATACGCACGTCTCCAAGACCGAAATCAAAATATATTGTTTCCATTTCAGTACAGTGGAACGGCCCTGTAAAACAGAAATGTTTCCGATGGTAACAATTGATCATAAGCAAATGAAAAATTAGAGGCAAAAACAAAAACGGTTATTGCTTATTCAAAAACATATATATGATTTCACCAATAGCGACACAAATTGGACTGAAGACCCATTGAGTAGTTTATATATATATATAAAGGCCCATTGAATATATATATATATATATGAGCTATTCAATAGGTCTTGAGTACAATTTATGTCTCCATTGGTGAAACGACTAACAGGTCATCATGTTCCATCTATATGTTCCATTACAACACAGAACTTCAAGCAAAAATAATGGAAAGTTTTCCAACGTCAGACACGATTATATATTATATAAAAGAAACAATGCAAAACAATTGCTTGTAAGTTGCTTGGTTAGTAAAACAAGTAGCCAGTAAAGGTCAGAAAATGGCAGCTTTTGTATTGAACAATCGCGCACTAAACTAACATAACAAAACACAGCGCAATACTTTTTTTTACAAGGGAGTAAGTGTTACAATTGAAATGTGCATTTTCACGGGTTTAGAGTATAGAGAGCTAAACCTAAGCATAATAATAATGGAAATAATTCATAAATGTCAACTAAATCTAGTTAGTGAGCTTACCAACTACACATGCTATTCCTCAAAAAACCGGTATAACTTTAATTCTTTTAATAATATTTAATTTGTAGTACCTTTAATACCACCTAAATGACCATCCTCAAATAAGAACTGAAACAAATACAAAAAACTGAAATCAGACGAATGTCGGCAGAGGCAACTAATAAACCGGATTATACCTTGCAGGATATATTGAAATAGTTGGGTAATGTACCAAAATATGTATTTATCGTGTTTTCGAATGCTTGCTGATATTAACACAATAACGAGACTCAGTTACCTACAATAGGACTTAATTAATGCTTAGCAACAAATAGGTGCAAGATTTAGCTTGTTTGACGCAGAGTTTGCACGTATGTGTATCGCGAGTTCGGATAGTTGAAGTTGCATCATCTAATAAAGTGTTTGAAATGATAGTAGTGTATATATATATATATATAAAGAAAATTGCGAAAATGGGTGACAAAACAATTACACAAATACAGCATTGTCTCGTTACTATCTTGGTTCATCACGTAACTCTTACCACCAAAGCAATCTATTTTTGTCTCTTATAAACAGCTTACAAAAAGCTTGTTTTTCCTTGCATAATACACTAGCTATGCACATACAATAGAATAAAAAGTACAGCTGTTTGTCACATATGTTCTCATTTATTATCAACCATTTATTCATTTCTATCAAACCAAACGTTTCGGTCTTATCTCCCCACAATGCCCCCATCTCTACCTACTGGACAGCTATGCTCAATTTCACTGCCTCTGTGATCATTGTCATCTTCGCCTATTCATACTCCGTCAATATATTTTCCCCTATTGTCGCATTTTTCGCCCTCGTAATCTGTGGTTTCGTCAATATGAATATTATTCTACCCTTTTTAACACCTTATTGTATTAGCGGCGTATTGACCTGGTTGCATTGCTCTGTTACACAATAAAGCACGTATCCACTTCGCTGCTCGGCTGATCTTTACCATTTACGTACTCTTATGCATATACACATAAACAGGCCGCTTCTCTTTTAGTATCCATCACGGGGCCTTCTCAAGTTTTACCCCCACATGTGTGCACACGTATGTTACTAGGAGGTTATGTAAAACTGCATGAGTGGATGCTAATGGATGGATGCAGATCTATGTGTAAATTTGTAGTACGTATCATTATTGTGTTGCGTTATGTTTTGACAGCGTTAATCCATTAGCTAGTGTTCATCCTTGTATAATCCATGTTATTCTACGATTTTTTGTTGCTTTTGTTGTTACCTACAGTTTTTTTTGTATGATTACTTTCCTTTTTATCTACATACGCAACGATTCGAAAATTCTCAACGAATTCGGCGTTTCTCCTAGCGCATTTATCCAGAGTTGGCTAAATCGACCTTGGGGCCCGATATTGGTACAATGTAGGTGACACAGTTATTCGTGGCTCAGATCGCATGGGACCAAAAACGGAAATACGAGGTCTTTTGCGATGTCCCAATACAGCGACGGCAAGTGCAGCAGGCGGATTTTCGGCCGATGAAAGCCTACGCTTTTGGAGCGCTGTTCGGTGGAGCCTGCTTGAGCTGCAGGATCATGGACTTCATGCGCGAGACGTCTTTTGTATGCCTCGTAGACTTTGGGTTGAAATCGCACATTTTGGCAATGCCTTCCCATTCGGCACCTTTGGCGGACTTCTCACAGACGTACTCCTTTTCAGCGTTCCTGTTAGGTTCGGGTCGCAGTTGAAGTGAATCGAGTTACCAATAAACACCCAGACCCAAAACAGTAGACGTTAATTACACACCATAATGCAAAAAATTTGCAGAACAGATTTCACACGAGTTGTTGACATTACTCGAAAATATGCAATCAAGCAGAAATAATACAGGCATGGACCTTCTTCAATTGGAAGTTCGCGCTCAACATTTCAACGAAAAATGCACAAACTGGCCGCTCAGAAGACGCAGGCGCATGTGAGGAAGCCCGAAAAGAGAACCTTGTTCCTAACACATCAACAATTTTCATTGCATGTAGATGTACATTTCAGTTTATTACCATGTGTTCTGCTTTAATTATACCAGTTCTCAGTTCTATTTAGTTAAGGTGATTGTTTAGTTTTTATACATTACTAGTTAATTGTTTTGTTCTTTGGTCCATAACAGTTACTCCATACACCAAGTACATATTATAGTAATCACTTTTTTCAATTAAAAAGCGGATGCCACAGGTCTGGGAAAACGGTAGAGTGTGGTTTCAAGTATTTTAGATTTTTGAATGGCCTGTAGGAAGAAAAACCAGAAACTAATAGTCCATGCAAACAACAATGTTAAACCACTAACTGATTTGTCGCATAAAGCAGAAATAAAATATACTTCCGACGAATACTGACTTTCCTATTTCATTTGATCTACTTAGTAACGGACGTTAATCATTAAAAAAGTAGATACACATTGTGTTTCAAATAAATCGGTATTCCTTTTGTATAGGCCATATTGAAACACAGACAGAACCTTAAGTAGAATGATGTGCGTATGTGTGGGCTTGTTGAAGTCCTGCCCAAACACAAGCTTTGCTCTACAAAAAAGCCGGCTTTCTCTTAGCACTAAGATTAGCGGATGGACGCAAGCTAATATCAGAATATAAGCGAAAACCAGCTGTTTTGCAGCGTCTTCGCGCCACATAAACCTTTCTCAAAATTTTATACCCTGAAAATGTTTATCGCGTTGTCGCTCATCTGGCTTACAAGAAGTTAAGAAAGGTTTTCACATACCAATAGAGGATCCACAATAAGGTATACATCAAGAGTGAAGAAAAAATAATCCAGAAGAGCATAAATAGTAATTTATGATAACACAATGAAAGAATTTTTATGCACTATTAAAGTCTGTTTTCGAAATAAGGTTATCTGTTGTATACGGGACTGCGTGTAGCCTATCCATAACTTTGTTTGAAGATTTCTTGTGCCTTATGGCCTAATTTTTGGGAGTTTTGGCCTGTTGTCAGCTTAAAATGTAGGTCTACTGTTTTATTTAATATTTAGTGTGCTTAACCTTAATGAATCTAGACGGATCAGTCCACTCCAGGTAACTATAAGGAAGTTACTGTGTTTATAAAATTTTTTTAATTTGGAAATGATTTGTGAGCGACCGGAACTCCGAACTAAATCGTGTTGGAAAGCAATGAGCGTTACATTGCACATTTCTGTTAGCACACGCAAAAAATGTCCTCCAACGATGTATTTTTATTTAAATATACACTACAAACAAGCATAATCTTGTACTACATACGTTGTATACTAAAATGTTTACATAGGTTGCTTAGTATGAAACGTGACAAACATTAATTTCATTTTTTAGTATAACGCTATTTTCTAACAGTGCAACATCTCATGACACCTTTTTTGTATTCAAGGTGCACTTTTACTTCTTGAAATTCAAGTCCGTTCGCTTGAAACTCACCACTAGGGCTTTTAGCAGGCGGGTTTTAGTAAGCCATGCAAAATCAGAAACTTTTAATGCTTTATGAGTGAAAATTTCATCACAGAACTTCAGTGGAGGGGCAATTTGCTGTAAAAACCATGTCTTCGTTGAGGGTTCTACAACTAAGAATACCATTAGTCGTCATTTAAAAAATTCGAAAATGAATTTCCTGAAAGACCCCCTGTGAAAGTGAATAATGAATAGTTAAGAACTGTGATACAAGCTGGCGCATCTTGAAATTGACGGATGCCACCATTTAGGCTAGGTGCATCTTAAAGAACAATACTTGTTTACCTCGATCAAATTAATAAAGAATAATGGAGAATTAATAATCAAGAAAATTAGTGCTACATGATATGAGCAAAAATCAGAAATCGAAGCACAGACGCTTGCCCTCTTGTTATAACAACAACCCATTTTTGCACCGCCTGTCACTTGTAATAAACAAAGTACAAATCACGCAGGGTTACATTGGTGGAATGTAACTGGACCAGCGGGATTTCACCGTAAGGCAGCTGGAAAAATTAATGATGTTTGTTTGGAGGTCTAATGCAGATTTTATTCACTCACTATTCATGAGTCCTGGTCTTAGATCAGGGGTGAAATAGTGTCGACAAATAGAGGCAATGAAAGCCTCCGCATTACACAGCCAATATTAATAAACAGATGCAAACCACATTTTTTACACGATAACCTCACACTGCAAGAATTACGGCGGCGAAAATATAGGGGGTTATAGGTGGAAACTCTGTCAAATATTGATTTCACAGATTACCATATTTACGAAGCCTTAACGACTCCTTCGTAGAAAACTTATTCAAATCTATAATAATGCCGAAATCGCCTTTCGAGAGCTTAGACTCTCATACCGCAGACTTCTCTAGTAGCAGGACAAATAAGTTGTTACCTGAATGACAGGCGATCACAGCCAGTAATGGTGCGTAGTCCGATTAAAGAAAAATTAACTAAGCCGGTAAAAAAGCTAGAGCTTACTATGTCACGTTCCGGTGCGTACCCCGATTAAAGAAAAATTAACTAAGCCGGTAGAAAAGCTAGATCTTACTATGTCACGTTCCATAACTAAACAAGAAATATTACGTTAGCCATTAGTGTGAGTAAAGTAAGATAAGTGTTGGCCATTCATGTAAATAAATCAATTTAGAAATTCTGCTACGTGGGTCTACATAAGTGTGTTGCGTATATTTGTTGGACTCTATCAATCACATAGATCTATTATCATGCAATTGAATGTTATTTACGATATAACTTCTCGCACTCTGATATTACTACATGCCGAAACTTACTTGGATAACTCCCTAATTCAGACGTGAGGAAAGTGAGAAACGTTAGTATTGTTCATGATAAGCGTCATAATTATTAACTACAATAATCGAGACTAACTGTTAGTTAACAATATCAGCAGTACTATATGTATACGTTTATCTGAAGCTAGTTCCATTATGTAACATTATTTCGTATAATAGAAAGAAAAAAATCAACATCCGCACACACTATAGCACCCAATTAATCCACACAAATTCCGAGTTTGTGGAATTTCGGATCTGTACGTTACTTAGACCATTTTGATATTACCTGACATACGCATCTACTAATTACGTACTTTGGGGTTTGCGATAAATGATCACACTGTACTGCCGAACCCGGACAAATCGCTGCTTCGTTCGCAGCCAAAAATGGATACATTAGCAAACAGCAAAGTAGTACGCAACTATTCCTATCGCTTAATGAACAATATAGATAAAATATCTTGAAGAATTTAACCAAGAATAAAATCGTTGAACACTTTGCCAGATAATAATGATAATTGACAAAACTAATTATAGAGGAGTATAAGTTTCTACTTGACTTCAGATCTTCAGGTGACGTTCAAAAGTACCTGCGACAGGCTGGAAACAAATGAATAGAAGGTAGTCGAAAAAATAATGTAGCTGCTAAAAACATTATAGCATTAGCAAATGACATACCGTGAATATTGAAGCGATAGCTAATTACTTCGTAAAACGTGCCCGCGCGTTTTCTTCACATAATCTTGTCATTGGCAAAAAATATTTCTCGGTACTAGCGCTAAAAACTTTGCACCGACGCAAGGGAGAAGTTAATAACCCTCACCTGTTGGCCTGTTTCGCCTTTTCGATTTGTTCCCGGTAGCGAATATACCACTCCTCGAGTTCTTTTTGTGCTTCTTTCCGTAACTCTTCTTTTCTAATCTCCTCCACAGCGTCTAAAAGGAGGTTGTCATGTAAACATCAAAGAGAACGCAGCATACTCGTAAATTACATTTTTCACAACAAAAACATTCGGTAAATACTAAATCATAGCATTTGTCAAAAAAACGCAGAACTGACGTATATGGTGCACATTCACAACTTTTTCGCAAAACATTTTTGAGAACTCACCTGAAATCATGTATTCTATAAGGCCTATTGTAAAAAATATGTCATAACCGCTTATAGTATAATCATGTGCTGTCTACGCAAATTACGACTGCGTTGTATCCACCACGTAATTAAGTCGCACTTGCAAGCCACGGTAAACAGTAGATTGAAAAGAATAAATATCGTACAATTATCTTTCTTTACTGTTATTGTTTTCGCTGTTTTAACGTTTAGACGAATCCTGTCGTTCAAGTTAAGTTCCTGCTCACCTTTTTGCTCTATGATCCTTTTCTGTTCTTCCCTCCACTTACGAATCTTTTCAGGTTCCTGACGAGGCTCAGAAGGAACTGATAACGCCGTTCCATTACTCTCTGATGCAGGAGGTGATGGACCTGAAATTACTGCAAACATGTAAGAATGACAGCGTGTGATACTTCGAAGAAAATTCTTTACACGGTACAATAATGACGTATCATTTGATAAGCTCATAATTTACCACAGCCCATCCCTTTGTAATACAAAAGCCACCGCTAGTGTTAATTATTAAACACCGGAATCTCGTTTCAACGCGAAGAAGCGAATGCCAAAAACTCTGTTCTCACCCTTTTTGCCTCCAACCTAACTGATACTTTTTGAAACCTAAAAAAAATGTAAGACATGACACTTAATGACGCTTAGGAAGGAAGATTCAATGACACTTAGCTTTAATAAGTTGTTCTAACTTTTTTAGAAAATATATTTTTTACTCAAATGTCATAAGTTGTCTCATGATGTTAACTTTAGCCAGACTCGTGAAATCATCATTAGCATGGCATAGGAAAATGTATAAAAGTTTGTATGTTAAATTGTTAGAACTCTAACATTAAATATTATGAATGCTACCTGTCAAAGACGAATAAATCTAATTAATTTTTCATTTCGGGCAATGATAACAGCATAAAAAATAAACTTACACAAAATTCAAAAACTAAAAAACACTGGTAATTATTAATTATTCATACTGTGTGAATAAGTCCTTGGATTCACCTATTTTTAGGTATAGCATCAAGGACTTGGTCTCATTAGAAGCCTAACCGGAGTGGGTTTTGCTGAACTAAGACTTTTCTAACAGACCTATAACACAGCACCCTTATGTTATTGTCTAATATTCTGTATATCAACTGACCTTAGATGGTTATCAAAAAAAGCTTTAGACCCCATTCGCGTTCGAAGAGATACTTGCCAAATGCTTTTAATTTCCACTTCTAGAAGACAATGTCGGCATTTATTGAAAAAAATGCTTCTTACTAGTTCTTCGAAGACTGAACACGATCCAAAATGCCCTATGCAGTCATAAAGTTCACAGCTGTGTGTATATTATTATTGACTGTAGCTGTTCTATTTCTTTATTCACCCGTTAAGTTTATAATATTTCTTTAACGTTGAGTTCCAAAGGTTTATGCATATAAAAATTCTTGTCATTAATAATATTTGCAACATAATAAATAACATTCCTAAACGTTCTGACATGTAGAGTACATTAAGGCATGAACATAAACATACTTTAATATTATTATGTAAATGTATAAATGGTCAGTTTAGCCGTAATTTTTTTTATATATTTTTACGTTAAAAACAATAATCTGCAATCATGACAACTGCAGTTGGAAAGGGAGTTAGTATTAATTCATCCAAATCATGTAGTTGTGCAGATTACCGGATAGCTAAATGCGTGTCCCATACAAAAAAAAACACCTACCCTCAAAGCTGCCTTCGATAATATGATCATCTGTAAATGACAAAAAAACGCGAATAAACAAAAAAGAATAAATTGATTTAATTATTGTCCGTCACGAAGCTCAAAAAGTTGGTGGATCAAGTACACCAAACTAACGAAAAATATCCTGGGAGCGTCCGCGACAGTACATTATCATCGGCATAAACAACCCTCTTGAAGAACAAACTTACACTAATTCTTAATAGGAACTAAAATGCAGCAGAAAGATTCAGGGGTGTATTAACACTTGTATTTTGAATCAATGGTACGATAAACCATTGAATGTATGAGCAGCTTGCTAATACAGTGGACAAAGTCTTGTCCTCATAAGTGCATTATTCTATTCTGAACTTCCACGTTTTCGGATACATAGCACATACACTACCAACATCACAACAACTAATGTATTGAATAGCCATCAATACGAAGCTACCCCGATCACGGACGATGCGTCGTTGTGCGAACTGATTGCAAATTTTTGATCGCTGACAAGACAGGCGTCACCGTTCACAGAGGCACTATATTGTAAACAATGAGTGAACAAGCCAACACTTAGCATTACTAATAGTCGTGCATACCGTTTCCATTCAGCTGGTGAACCTGGATGGCGGCGACGTCGTCCTCGATGCCGGCTAGATCGGCCTGCTCGCGAGCGAGGAAGTCGGCGGCTGGATCTTCCTCGAGATTATTTTCGAATTCAGACATATTGCTACACACCGCTCACCACACACGGGCACTCGCTCGTGCGGCAAATGCTGTGTACACACTTCCTTTCTACTACTAAGAGTGATTCAGAGCACCACTCTGTTGAGTGGCCGTCGGTTTTCGACGACGAACGACTGTTAGACGGATTTAGGGGCCGCGTGAGGTCCGTCCAAAACGTGATGATGGAAAAACTCGGCGTCGCCGATCCAAGCGAAAACACTAACAACTCGACCATTAAAGACAGCCCAGCCAACAAAGCATGCTAGTACAACACACCTCTCTTACTCGTACAATCTGCACCACAAGTACGCTGATGCTGGTCTCTACAATGAGAGTTGTCAAAGAGGTGCTCCAGCAAAATCGACTAATGGTGTCGGGAGGCCAGTTGATCTACACATCGCCGAGAGCTGGTCGTGCATTGGAGCGCCAGTGGTTTCGCTATCAAATCACACAAGTGTGCGGAGGAGAGGCGTTAAGTCACGGATAATGACATCCGGCAAACGACCTACGGTATAATTACTCAGATATGCCAGCTAAATAGGAGGGTAGGTTAGGTTTTTACAAAACATGATAAAACATCTAGTTGCCAATTCGACTATTCGCAGTTTGGGCATAATCGGTAAAAATGCATTTAACTTATGGCGGCGCTGTTTGACTGAGCGTCTGCTGTCCGACAAACGCTCGCCGTTGGCTCTACCAAACAGCTGGTCTCTGTCTGCGGGTCCACCCCACGGGTGTCATGGCCGCACACAGCGCAGCGAGTTAGTAGAAGGCGCTGACAGTGCAGTGGACACAGTGAGCATACGGAACGGCCGTACGGAGTAGTCCGTACGCAGCTCGGTTCTCACGACGGCCCCCCGTCAAGCGGCAAGACGTGGAGGTTCAAGATGGACATGATTAAAATTTCAAAAGTAAGTACATCGAGTGTGAGCTCTGCAACAGCTTGGCAAGCACCCGGTCATCGAATCCAACGGAAGAGGCACCTGTTAAGAGAATACACAGATATCCGCTGCCAGCCGTAGTAGCAGCGGCAGTGCGTCAAGAGCTCCGATGGCGGGTGACTGCTGAGTGATGGTCGTGTACCAGTGACATTGTTCATGTCGAATCATGTACTCAGTCAAACTTGGGAAGCGTCGTTTAGCGACTAACACGGCTTAACGAATTCAGCTGTAGGCTTGCGGTTGTTCCCGTCGCTTCCTATATTGTTCAATGTTATCGATTATTTGTGGTGATATTCTTTCTATTTATAGAGGTTGGACGGGCGTGCGTGGAGTTGCTTTCTAAAATTAGCTACTTTGCTCCCTCATAGTTTCTGCCGAGCCTCCCCGCCACCCCCTCCGTCAAAAAACGCAGAACGTAAGATCAACTCTGATCGCCCGCGCCGATGACAGCCAGCCCTCTATGCGCAGCATCCACCAATCAGAAAACAGTGTACGGGTTAGTGTCCAATAGAGCTATCGTTCTTAATGGAACTGGTTGGCGGTGCAACAGTAAAGGGAAAAGTAAAGCGGTGGGGAAAAGTTGTCACTACTTTCGATTCGGCAGATAGTTCAGCTTGCATTCGAGCAGAGCGCTTCGGGTAAGGTAGAGTTGCTGCTCCCGATAGCATTAGCGCACCGCATTCTGTTCCTGCTCAAGTGGGTCTGTTCTCTTGAAGGCTAAAGTCCGATGTTTTCATTCTGCCATTACTGAGTCGAGGCGAATTATTATTGGCCCTGATTGCCGACCCACTTGATGCCACCACAATGACTCTTTTTAAGATCGATCACTAACCCGCTAATTCGCTGTCATGGAAACTTCCCTTTGCACATAAATTGTGTAAGGCTCATTTTTTTGTAGAGAAGAAACAACGCTGATCGGGGCTGCTACAGGATTTTTTCACGACTCTCTTATCGTCATCACCCCGAACCTCAATCCGGCCTTTCCGACGAAGGAACGATGTTGTCCTTGCCTCGGTGCAGGCCGTTCTATTGCTGTTGCTTCACCATTCTCCACCCTGGCATTTTAGCCTTTCATACAATGTGAGCCACCTCTTGTGTTAATATAACTGTTGTTATTGCGCTTATATTTTTCTCTAGTTGACAATAAGTGATCAACGGCGAGGATCTCGTCGATGCGGAGGGCTCTGTTTCGCCGGATCACGATGGATGATAGGGCACAGTTGTTGCCTTCATGCCTTCACATGTGAATATCTGTTCCACTACATCATCAGTGAGTTCAGATTTGCAGCTTGTAAGCGACAATAATAGAACGCGAGCCTCAGCCGAGTTATAAAAGTAGTATCTGGTAGTTTATTGAAACCAGCTAAGCCTCTATATTAAAAAGATACTTCAAGAACTTGATCGATGGCTGTCTAAGCAGGGTAGAACGTAGGTATAAAAAAAATAGTGAACTTTAGTATTGCGTTTAGTTAAGTAATGCAACAGTATTTAACAATTAGTCGATTCAGGCTAACTCAGGAGACTATTATGCAACGAACTGACAAAGAGAAAAGATGAACCCTGCAACCTGATGATTATTGGAGTATTGCTTCTCATTGGCGCAATGTCTCTTAATCTCTAAGAGCACATAAGATTAACTCCGAGGCTATTTAAGTTTTAAATAATAAACAATATAAATAAATTTTGATAATACTCAATGATAAGAATAAGCCAAAATCACCTCGCGCGGACTGAGACACGGAAAACTGATTAGAATAAGTCTGTGTTTGAAGATCCAAGCAGTTATTCTCCCAGTTGAAACGGGGCATCCTCACCGAGCCAATAGTGCCGTCTGACATACGTGCTAACAAAGTATACAAGTTTTCATTGAAGTTTTTTTGAATCGAAGATTTTCGTATGTTTTCAACACAAAAACATGTCGTCTGCATCGAAATATTTCCTGATTCCTATAAGCCTACACACACAAATCAAAGGACCGTTTTCAAGATTATTGGTACACACATCAAATCAGTGTATCAGTGTCGGCCAACCCATTCACTCAATTTAAGCTCGATGAACGCTCCTCAAAACTGAAGTAAACAATAGTAACACAATTTATTCTAGTAACAACGACTATTTGGTGGACATTCCATATGTTTTAGTACGTTATTACTCTATTGACACTTTATGGATTCTTGGCAGGTTTGTCTAATATACAAACCTGTCTAGCATCCATACGATATTCACTATTACTATAGATGGTGGCTGTATGAATTTGCAGAAATTTTTTAGTTATGGTGTTCTCCTTCAATCTTCTTAGCAGCGAGCTGGAAGTAAGCGTTCGCTGGTCTATTTGCTTTCCCTTTATTCTGCTGGAAGATCTAAATAATTTTCTATAAATATGAGAGGTATCAATAATGCAAAGATTGAGCAAGCAATTTTTTTTAATATGGATGTCTGAATATGCCACAACTTCTTCGCTAGCGTATAGTTTCTCTAGAAATGCATTATACCTATTTTTTAGAAATACACTTTCATCAATACCTGAATTCAAAGTATCATTATTAATACGCCAGATTTTCGGGAGCTAGATGTGTGTAATGCTTCTCAATATTAGGATTCGTACTATGCCTGCGCTTTTATGACGTATAACTAGAAGCAATACTAGCAGCCGGCATTATTTTTCCCCACCTGCGTTTTCAGCATCAAACATCTATGTCTGCAAATAATATACGAAGGAAATGGAGGGCAGCTTGATATGCACAATTGTAAGATCCTGACTTGCACTTGTTCTGATAAACACTGATTGTTCTGATAGACCAAGTAGTAGATGATCAATGACTTATATACCAGGAGTGCGAAAAACTGAATTTTCAGTCCGACTCACTGCGGTTATTGCTGTTTCTCCGCAATGCTACATAACGAATGTCTAGACATTCTGACGTCGTTCCCGAAACGCTTTAGTTGATACAAGCCCATGTTGTACCGCTGTAAAGGGAGCGACATGTGCACCGACAAGTAATAATACGTAAGATCGCTGCAAGTCAGAGTGTGTTTGCGTATCGACACTGATTGTTTTCGTTATTATCAGTAATATTAGTGAGTCACTACACGGGAACATTTCGTTGTTCTCAAATGATCAAATAAAAGTGTGCTCGTACACTGCCCTGTTTTCGCTTTGTAGAATGCGCATCTGTTTCGTTATGACATTATATTAAGAAAGTAGTTGTCTTAAGAAAACTAATTTAGCTGTTAAGTCTCTTGCCTCTAGTACGTAGAAAGGCATTCGTCTGTAAGTACTAAATCTTCGCAGTCTATCTGGTTAAGTTTAGAAAGGAACAAACAGCGAATGGCTAATAACCGTTAGATGGGTAGTGTTGCAATTATAGACAAACACTGAAGCTCTAAAACTTTGTGTAAATCATACATTCAGGAATTAAATTATTCTGATCTACCGGTGTCGCAGTAGTGCTCGTTTTATTATTCGAACGGATCCGTTCAAACAAAAATTCTTGGTAGATTTGATTTCCCCCTTATTGACAACATCCGTCCAACGAACGATTGTTCTTCAAAATCACCAAAGCAGCACTTTCTTAAAATATACTAATTAAAGATGGAAACTGTTAATTTGATTAAAGTGGCCAATATCGAACTCAACAATAGAATTCCCGGATTAGCTGATGATGTTATAATGTTTGTCGATGAAGGTTCCTTTTGCTTTATTAACTTAGGTACTAACTAGGCTGTATTATTATTATTTTTGTTGTCGCCAGGATGGGCTTGATGTAATGCTAAATTGTATCTGCGCTGCTTAGAAAGCTCCACGAGTACCGCCCTAAACTTTTCAAAGAATTCGTTAATTAGAATAGAGCTTTCACATGAGCTTTCAGAAACGCTCGCTAAATGGCTTATATCTTTAGTGGATGTTTAGGCAATTTTTCATTGCAGTTTTTGTTGTATACTCAATGCGATATCGTACTTCGTTTGTTTTAGATTGAGAATGTACGAATGCTGGATCGGTTCAATGAGAAGAAGCATTCGGTGGGATCTTTGTTCCTCACCACAACGCACCTCATTTTCAATGACCCTGAACGACGCCGCGAGACCTGGTTGCTTCACATGCATATACAGGTACGTACCCCTAAAACATTCTTCATCCTAAATGCCTTAAAACATGTTCCGATACTAATAATGGAATTAGAATATTGACTTTAGAACACGTTATGTTCTTCGTTGATGTGCGACTAAGCGGTGGATTTAAAGATTCTATAATTAGTCGGCATCGGTCCATGCAGTCGTTCGGATACATTTGTTTTAGTGTTTCAACTAAGTGTTCGGGGTAGAGTAAAAAGTGCAGTGTTAAAAACTTCCATTCACTTCAGGAGTAAATTAGTACGTGACATTCTTTTGATATTTCGCTTACCCACGCAACTTATCCAGTACGTGATATCTAGATAAACATATTCTTACAGCATCGCGCGTAACTCTTACGTCAAGGCGTGATCAATGTGCTTCCGCTAAGGAATGCCCTTTTTTTAAGGCTGTGCGATTTTAGTGTAGATAAACTTTTGTTATAGGTTGCGGTCAAGCATTTAGATTAACTGATTTCAGAGGGGTTGGATATCACGGACACTTTATGATTCTTGTCCTCTGCTGAAAGTCGATTTTTTCCTGACTTAATATTTGCATGACGTTTTACCTGAAGGGACTGTTGCTTGCTAAATTTGGCATGAGTTAGTACGCGGATATTCTTTCCCCAGTGATACTCTGTTTGTTCTATCAAATGGCGAATGAAAACCATGTTTTTTTGGAATCAAATCTCTATACAAGATTAGTTTATGAACATTATTATGTCAAAATCCATAGACCACTCCGGTAAACTAAAGGCAGTTTGCATGCTGTCAATGAATCCTGTTCAAACTTTTCTCAAAATAAAATCTGCATCTCAATAGATTTTTACAAAGAGGTAATTGTAGCTTATTTTCATAAGCCTTTCATAAGCTTTACGAATAAGGTATCTTCAATTGCATTGAAGCGCCTACCGGATCTTTCATCTTGATTGTTGGGCACACTGGAAGTAAGAAAATTGGTCAACCACTTATGGAATAATATTCCCAGCTAGCCAAGTCAGTCATTGTAAAATCTTGAAGGCCCCAGCGGTGACCAAAAGTAAAGGTTATTTAATCTTCGAGCAGCTTATTTCATTAGTTTGAAATTATTAATGACGAAAATCGCCAATAGTTCTGCATAAAACCATATTCTATACCCTATTAGTTTGAACCACTTTCAACCCCATTGTCATCCCATTACTGCAGAGTATTCCACTAATGATCTTAGCAAGGTAAAATGTACGACTAGAGCGTCATAGCCGATTAAACACGTTAGGAATCGCTTTCCAATAGATATACTGATTAGACAAACTAGGTCTATCTACGTTGTATCTTGGGACGATTTCACGAACAAAGCGATTCTGTAGGCGTTCAGTAGCGTCAATTTGTTTCTTCATTTAAGATCACTAAAGTTAGGAACTTCGAAAGACTTCGAGGACTTTCGAAAACAACGAAGCTCTTGCAGAAACTAATATAAAACTTAAATCTTTCGCAAACATCTTCATATGAAAAGGATATATGCGCAAAACGGCGCCATGGTATCCCGGTTTAGTCCAAGAATTCACCCGCACCTCAAGTTCAAATAGATCTGAGAAGAAGTTGGACCAGTCGAACAATATTATCGGGTTTTAATTATTAAGAGTGTTCCTGAAAACATTATACACACTAATGGAACGATTCAAATAACCCTTAAAATTTTTACTTAAAAACAAACCCAAGTATTGCTAGAACACTAAGATATAATATTATAACTATAGCTTTAGGTGAAGTCCTGCGACACAGCAGTTAACACTTGAGTTTTACGTTTAATGTTGCTGCAGCTTCTAAGTTACTTATTCAGTCACTCTCTTTTTCAGTTACTCTGCTAACTGATGCAGTAAAAAATCAAGATACCTTTTATGCTATGCATAGAGTACAGTAATAGTCTTTTTTTTTTGTTCCAAATTAAAAATGTTGTTCCGCGTTCTTAAGTTACGTCATTCAACAAACGCTGATGTTATTCATTTCTTTGTCAAATATCAATTCGAAGGACGCACTATAAACCTATATATTTTGCTGAATTAATAAGGGTTTACGAGTATGTTGATTGTTGCTTCTAAACGGCAGATACGGTATATGTATTACTTGGCTCAATCGCAGTGCACTATAGACCTAATTTGACCAAGTAACATAGCGCACTGTCATAAAATGTAAATACTAGATGATAGTAGTATTAACACGCAGCCATAAATACCGGTGTTGCACAACTATATATGTTACAGTTATGAATCATTATTATTAATCGTTCTGACATAAAAAGCGTTTCCACCAATTGCATTATTATAAGGACCTGAATTGCTCAGACAGATCGCTATGATGATTGCGCAATTATATAGTGTGGTGACCAGAGCTAATTATTAACGTTCTGGGCTAAAAAAAGAGAAAAGTTCATGACTCTTGAGTCCATTTGAGCTTTTTCCTTGTCAAGGTAACAATCGCAACTGGGTGTTAATAGAGCTGTCAATTCTGCTTTTCGTATGCGCTTGTCCATACTTGCTTACGATTTTGGAGTAACACCATCTCTACGTTTCGTTGTTCCGCAAAGTCGATGGAAAAGCAGGCCCTTACGACGTCAGGTTGTCCGCTGGTGGTGCGATCAAAAAACTTTTTGTCGGTAACCTTTCTTATACCTGCTGAGCGTCAATGCCATGACATCTACCAATCACTGCTGCAGTTGTCACAATCGGGTAAGTTTCTACCGAAGATTAACCTTATTTTTTTCTGAGCCTCATTAAAGCTATCTGTAGTATTTTTTATTTAAGGCAATAAAAGTACTACGAACATGTCAGTTTATCTAAAAGTTACTGTTTTGAATAAAACTTCACAAAGAGAAAGCGTTCATCAACATTTACTATGTTTGATTGAGGCTACATGTTCTTTGCTAATCTCCGGTTTTAGCGTAGTAAAACACTGAAAGCGAGCTTAGGATGTGTGCATCTGTTAACAGACCCATTTTTTTCGACTCCCAAATAAAAAAAGACACTGACGTTTCTCGCCACACTTACTTTGTATAAATGACAATAGTATCAGCCCTGGATAGAGGTAACGCAGATCTCCTCCTAGCTGTTTACAAGCTTGGTAGTGCTTCCTGTAAAGACGCGTTTCAGTACTAAGCTTTAGTGAGCAAGGCAAAACAGGTAAATATTATGCCGTAATGGAGGGAAACAAGCATCGCCGTAGAGGAGAAAGGGACAAAGGTTATTTGTACGATAATCAGCATCCAGCGAAATTGAGCATAACCACTTCAATACACCTAGAGTATTCGCCTTAAATCCAACTTTATTACTTATAGGCTTGTAAAGCTTTTGAGTGGGTTAACCTGTTTGTCGATATCCGTCATTAGGTCTCGCAAGCAACGAACTAAAAGTAGTGTTCTCACTAAGCAGTTCATGTATTCGGGTAATGTAATGAACATCAGCTTTCACAAGGCTGGAATTTCATTGTGTGTCCATGAAGAATTAACTATGGCTGTTTTTCTACTGATTTTATTCAGCTTTACCTTATGTCAAAGTGTCGAAGCTTCCAGCGCCAGCTCGCTACATCAGTTCTTTTTCAATCTCATGATTTGTCGATCTTGCCGAAATAAGACGTGAGCATTAACCAGTGTTTTTGTCTGTTTGCGATCCGTTATCGTTTTAAGGGAGTCAGATGATGGAGTGATGATGAGAAAAAAAGAATTGAATTTGGCATGACCACTGCCTTGTAATCGAAACACCGCAGACCGATAAATCAAACAAACATCTATTAATGTAATTGACCATTAACACAGTAAATTAGACTAGGTGAAATCCATATGTATGCATAAAGTGACGCGTTTAATGAGACTTTGAACTAATTCGTACCAACAAAGGCTTACGGGGTTAGTGTCACTGAATATATGACTGTTGTGTAATATAGCATAGAAAAGAAACAGCTCGAGAGTTTCCGAGCGCATATTTTCACTCCCCAGATAGTGAATAGGACTCAAAAATACGCAGCAAGTTTCGAAACGTTACCTGAATTTGTCAGTCAACTAATAGTACGTAACCACTTGTCTTTTCAGTTTGTACCTCTATCAAACAGGCTGTGCGGCAATCAGAATTATTTTCTCTAGTCTATCAGGTATAAGTTGCGGCTTACTAATAATAGAGCGGCTGTTCTGCCTGACGTTAGTAGCATATATAACAGGAACTACTTACAATTGCTGATGATTGGAATCAAGATAGCGCTTACAACTCTAAAAGGTTGTAAACGTTCTCTTTATGGCAGACGATTAAACCATCCACAATATAAGGCTATGAAGTTCTGGAAGAAGAAGTGCAGGGTTGCTCATTTTCTTGTTCCTATGTTTCGATAAATGCTACTCCAGATTAATTGACTTTCTAGGAAGCTGAAATTAAAATAAAAAAGACAGTTTCTCTACAAGTAACGTTCACTTTCATCTACGCACAAGAGTTAATTTACTGGGATTATACTTGCTTTTTAGTTAACTAAATAAAACTAGCTATAGTAGGCTATGGTAAACTTGAAGCTTTAGCTAACTTTTCTATTTCATTGATGTTGATTACGGCTTTTGGTATGCATTGACACTTCATGTATTTACCGTAAAATTACAATGCAGCTTTATTTACACGGTGGATTCCCTATTGCTAGTATTGTGTTCGGAAATGAAACACTCAGACTTAGACACGACAAGTCATGGCGTTACACGGATGTAATATCATAATCTGTCAATTTATCTTTTTAAAATAGGATCTACAATAGGCAAAACGAGTGAATCTACTACAGTAATAAATTCCCGTCATTATTAAAATGGAATCAGAAATTCTTGTTAGAACGAATGTATTTCCAATTCCGGTCAGCAGGTGGGCATATGATATCTTACGACCAGGTAGTTAGTCGTTAATTGCCAGCGGTTGAATTTTGCCATTGCGTAAATTTTGGTAGCAGCGGTGGGATTTTAGGAAATACGGACGGCTTAATTACTCGTTTTATGAAAACTGTGCAGAAACTTGATGGCCGGGTTTTTGACAGCAGCGGTACGCTAGATGGTTGGAGAAGAGGGCACGAGCAGCCATCGACTGATAGTGGCTGCAAGAACAAATTGAATTTGTACCCATGTGACTTCGCCTTAGTATGGTATGATCTAGAAGTCGTAGCCAGACCAGACAATTAGGAAATTCTCAAATTAAATGATCGTTCTCCCCTGAAAAAAGTCGACCCACCGAAAAAGTTTATTGAACAGGTATAGGTGAAAGAGGGCACGTTGAGAGCGTTTCAAGGCCAAATGTGCTCTTATGGGCGAACTGGAGTTAGATTACAGTTACGGTTTCCTGGTCTAACATGAAAAATATAGCGAGGTTGATCCCTTTGGTAAACATGATCACGGCGGCTAGTCTGGTTTGATCTAGTGCCCTGGTTTAGGCCGTCCGGTATCATACACCAAAGGACTGTGAAGAGAGGAGACTGATGACTAGTGGTGTTACGTTTATTTAACCTAGCTCCATTTACAATTGTACCAACATTTTATGTTATCGGCGTGGAGACCGGGACTACTTACAGGCTAATTGTCCACATACACAATCATCAAACACAAGATTATGCTAGTTCAGCTCCTTTGCCGTTTCATTTATGGGAACGGGCACTCTTCAGAGTTCGCGATTGGTAGGTGTGTGACAAGCACCATGAGTGTCACATCGGTTGGGCTATTGGAACATACTTAGGCATGGCCCCGGGCTGAGGCTACCAAAAGGGTTGTCAGATTCGTCCACGCCCAACAGGAACATCTAGATGTTGCCGAAAAGGTCAAGAGTCAGGAGGGATTAGGTAGAGATAGTTGCAACTGTCGACAACTTGACATGCGATGTCATTTTCGAACGGTCGTTCTTAAGAAATTTCGTTCTGGCTAGAAATGAGGATGAATGTTATCTCAGTATGTGCTGATTCGTTCGTACCCCACCATGGCCAAGAAAGGCTAGCTGCTATCGCCAGAATCGTGAAAAAAAGTGAGTTTCCAAAGACCGCGGTTCAGATGAGTGGGATCTTGCAGGAATCTCCTACACGGAGTACATCCGTGACTCCTTAAAACGTGATGACTATTGATCCAAGAAGAACGTGTGAAGTTTATCACTAAATTAAACAACAGCTTATATACAAGGTTACGTTGAGTCAATAGTTTTAAACCACTCGCTGGGTAGGTCTCTAATACGCCTCCTGACCATTGAGCATACTGCTAGAGTTCTGATGGGAAGCAACTAATCAAATGGCTACGTAAGGACTTCAATCAGTTATTTGAAGAGTCGGGAAAACCAGCTGTGACGCATTCCGTCAGCGTACTGTACTCATCGGTGACAAACTTCACCGTGTGTATATACGCGGCGAGTTGGGTCCAGGCACTGGGCTCGCATTGCAGACGTCGGATGACAACCTGACTGAGCTCTTGTCCATTCTGTGCACATTTGCGGTTACCCTACTTGCTCCGGTTTTGTGTCGACTGTCGCAAATTGAGCTCGATTACAAAAAGAGACATCTTCTCATTACGACGGGTTCACGTTGCCGCTCAACATCTTAATGTGTCCAAAGGTTCGTTCGCTACGCACCCCCGAAAAGGGCAACTGATAGGATTCTGTTCGATATGTCTCATCAATATTGTCTTAGTATTATGTTATATTCTGTTCATGTTTCTTATTTGTATCGGTTGGAGTTTTCTTGAGGCTATCGAGCTCGCTAGCGTCATCCATACATCATCTTTTTTTTTTATCTGTTTGTTCCATCGTTCTCTCTGCCATGACACGCCGCTCAACGCTGCCCGACCCAGCCCAACGCCGATAAAGTGATAACAGCATCCCCTTATCGTACGTTGTGAAGAGACGATGTGACATGGCTCGTATCCTAAGTTTTTTGCTATTTTTGTACCGTGCTATATGTACGCGATTGATAGTAACGTAAAACTCTCTCGAACGGTGCCGTCATGTCCTCGCAACTCGAGTTTCATACTCTTCTTCCTCTTCCTCAGTGTTTACTAGTAGTACTGTTATTATAAAAGAGTTATCGTATTTATATCTTTTTGTCATACTTGTAAGGGCAGAGCTGCCGGTTCACTTATCTGCACAAGTCCTGCGACATGACTTTAGGAACAGAGGGCTGATCAAGCATGTAATTAAAAAAGCCTTTGTATATAAGGATGATACATTGCGTTCAGTCCGCAGGAGATCATCGTGTTAAGCTGAAAAAGAAAGCCTATTTATGAAAGGTAGAGAAACTTGGACAACGGCCCGACGCTTCCAAGGTTGGTACTAGCCAATGCATTTTAGAGTGAAGTACACAGGTTGTTCGATAGAGGGGATCGATCACGGTGGTGTTGGCAAGGCGAAACCGCCTTCCTGGAACATTTTAAGCGCTCGTAACGCTGGCGGCATGAACACACTCATCTGTTGTTGATAGCTAGCGAGCATCATCTGGTCCAGCATCAAATTGCTAAAAAGGTTGAACTGTGGTCCTCCCGTGCCAACGAGATCTGACCGTCCTTCGCCCGTTTGTCGTACCGCCTTCATTTCGAAGCCTGAATCGGAAGCTCCGTCGCTCGAGTGCTCCTCAATGTCTTTTTCTTTTTCATTGTCCTTGCAGTCGCACGGGAATTTGTCACATTGCGGACACTGTGTCTTATCCAACGGGCTTTGTTCTGCAACGATAAAAGCAAATGATTTGCCACTGTTAGAAGAATCAATCATTCCGTATCCAGGTTGTCTGTGATACATTTGCGATGTTAACGATCACACCTGTGGTTGTTTTGTGAGGCTAACCTTATTTGACACTGGACTCAAATCATCGACACCATTAATCGGGTCAGAAGTTGCCCTCTTTTCGTTAAGATGAAGATTGGCTAGTCGAGCGAGGCAAGAAAGATTCAATTCTCTTTAGAGAAACCATCGCGGTTTTGAGCGACTAGTAGACAACGACCGTAATGAGGTAAAGAAAAAAATTTCATCAACCACAGCCATAAAATTTAGCGCTGTTAGGACAGTTTTTTCGAGTCGATGATGCCAACCGGCAGGTAAAAAGCCACACATTTCGCCTTAAATATCGTCCACAGTAACAATAACTATAGCTGCCGTAGCACGGGCGACAGCCGTTCGGGTGATAGGTAACGGTATGCATCAGGACCGGCAGGAATGACGCCAACAATGTGCACCTAGCCGGAACTGCTCCTGTATGATAGACGCTCGCATCGGTTACTTTGTGTATGTGAGTGAGTCCTTGACCATGTCGAATCATGCGTGCTAGAGGTAGTTGCTACCGGCTATCCCCCATGTACTTACTACTGGTACCTGTATATATACACCAGTATATGTATGTGTACCGTTTCCATTTTCTGTTACCTTCGCTCTTACTGCCCCTCATCATCTTCATGGTCAGGATGAAGAATATCCTCACGTCAAGACATAGCCAGTGCCACCGATTGCTGGTTGCTAGAACCAGCCAGGAGCGGCTACAAGAGCAGATAAATACGTTATGAAATCGATAGAGATCGCGTGGCCAGAGGGAATTTAACATTTAGTAGCGATATTATTTTCGATCGCCTAGAGAACTAAATAGGTTCAGGACCATCTCACCCAGTGTAAGCTGTTTCATTGTATTGTCATTATGTGTCACCTGATTCACTATTTTATACATCGTACAAGCTCGTTAGCATACTTTAGGCTCAAGATTAAATGGAACTATTCAAGCCTTTGACGCAACGTGATTACATAACAACTATATATTCTCCTTTTGGCTTCTCAGCTTTTCTTGGCCTAATAAAAATTTGTTCGGCCTGAGCTGGAGTAAACGGGCCAGTTAGTCTTTCAGATAGTGAGCCGATCAAGCAGTAGTCGGGATACGCATACGACGGTCCTCTGTCGACTGGCCGACTGCCGGATGGTCGTAAACAGCGATGTAAATACATACATATACACATATAATACGTAGATTTATATCTATACGGCGAAGCACTTGAGAGAGGGGAAACGAAACAACTTATTGCTTCATTTCTAGTTTAACAAACGTCAATGTAGTAACGTTTAACAACAACTCTTCGCACATGTAGACACATCCTACAACCTATAGAAATATTATAGAGAACTAACACCAGCAGCTGCACCGCCAACACGAGATAATACGCGGACGAACTGTCATCATCGTAGTGATAATTTTTGCTCGCAATAGCTCGTATTATGATGGTTGTCGGCCGATGCTGCCGCAATGGCCGCTCGTTCTAGTTTTGCTGACTAATGGACAAGTAGCGAACCCTGGTAGCTCTTAAGGCAACGCGACAAAGAAAGACAAGCCAAAAACAAAAGTATCAATGATGAATGGCTAGGTACTGGACAGGAATGTAGGCAAACACAGGACACGTATAATAATATAACTATTACTGCTAGCGGTGTGAACTATTGTAAACCGCATGGGCATCTACGACTACCGATATTACGATGGAGAAACACAGTACTGATACATAAAGGTTGACAGCCTAATCATAAGGCAATAGACACGAAGCATGACGTGGACGAAAAAGAACCCTCTTCGCGTCTTGCTTATGATCCTCACGGCGGAGAGTAAATATAGTGGTGGCAGACGAGGCAAGCAGGTAGGCAGGCAGGCACGCACACACTCGTGTCAACGCTGCACGAGTAGCGATTTTACAATGCGTATGATAAAGCCACTAACTAAAACGACCATTGATCTATTCTCGTCAAATGTCTTACAATACAATGTTCGCTTACGTGGAGAGAATTCAGCCAGTCAATGGTTTGCTATTTCTTTGTTAATGATTCTTGGAAAAGTTTGAAACACTCATGCTATGCTTGGAATTGTTGACGCCATCACCTTACAAGTGTCCAACGAATGTCAATGTAGTATTTGCCGCTGTTGCTATGCTCGTTAATGATGTCGTTGGTCCAACTTTGTAAATAGTGATAATCTTGTCACGGTTATCTTGATGAGGAAATGGCGGCAGCCGCAACAACGGCACCCATGTTGGCCCCGCATGGTGTTCTGAATCCAACAATTCGGCAAGCAGCAAATCGAAATAGACCCAGAATTGGTTGGCTGCCGAGGTCGATCGTGATGCACGCTCCCGGGCTGGCTGCCCACTCTTGAACTAAAAGCTATCACACAGATATACACAGGTAGGCAGGCAGAGACTTTGCCAGCCAGGAAATGTCGGACCCGCACATAGAAGCGCCGAAATGAACAAGACAGGACGTCCAGGGGAACATCCTGCTGTCGCTGTTGTTGTTATTGCCAACATCGAGCAATCGTGTCAGGCGTAACTTTGATTATAGCTTTTTTTTTCTAGCTTTCGCACAGGTCTTGATCTTGATCGACGTGCTAATCGTCGACTGCCAACATATTCTGGCCTCTAGGAGCCCTGCCCCTTACTATGCGCGGGCGACCATTTTCATAAAAGGGCAAATCATAGGAAATACAAGTCGAATTAGTTTTTCACTGTTTACCATTGCTGGCTACTAAGATACGCTTGCGGGAACGCCCAACAATGTAACGACGGAAACATATACAATTTGTTTCTTAAATATTGTATTTAAGCTGCATTGTTTGCACTGCTTAAAGGAACTATCTAGTGCAATAATAGCTATAAAAACGATAATAATAATAATAAGCTTAGTCTATTCGACATAAATACATAACCCGAAACTTTGCCATCCCTTATTAAGAGGGCTTTCTCAAACTGAAGTTGCATCATACCTTCGTGGGTCTTAACGTGGGCTCGCAGGTTGCAGGGGAGGGCGAACCGTTTGTTGCAGATCTCGCATTTGTGTGGCTTGTCTCCTGGAAGGACAACAAGGAGAATGAAGGGCTGTCAGTTTGGCGACGTTCAACCAACCCACACCATTATCAAGCCCAATAAACAATACCAACTGAAGCCCGAAAAGCAATTCGGCCTTCGTGCCGAGTCACTTCAAGTCCGCGGTGCTCAGTGATCGATAATCAGCGTTGCCGCCACCCTCCTTCGCTGTTCCTCATCTCCAGCATACAGAAGCGAAGCAGACGAGAATAAAGATACACGGATCCCAAAATGTATCATGTACGTTCACTTCAATAGAAAAAGAGGGCGCGCGAAAGCGAACGAACGAGCCAAAGGGGAGGTTGATATCACTAGACGCCAAGTGAAACGAGATGCGGCCGGGGATGCACAGCTACCGCAATCGAAAGAGACAGACGATCAAAAGCTCCCTTTTAGCTTCTGCTGCTGCTGCTGCTGCTGCTGGTCATGAGGACAATGATGGGGATGATGTTGATGCTCAAATCTACACCAATCCACCACCGTTGTAGCGCTGCGAGATTTTGAGTGGCTAATAGTGACCTGTCAACCGCCATCTCTAACCGCTACTGCAATGGAGTCTGTAGTTCGCGCGGCGACAGCCGGGTGCAGAGTGGCGTGAAGTGTTCGACAGCCACCAGTCAAAACAGAAGACGAGAAAAAGGCCCTTTCGCTGTGATTGCTCGAAACCTGACTCTTTACCTCTCCGTTCTCCGGTGTTAAATCTGCCTCTACTTCTGCTAGCGATGCGCGGTAGCGGCAAAATGTCAACGGCAATAACCAGCCGAGCAGAAGCAGCAACGGAACCTGACGCGGTTAAAGCGCTGGGAAAAGTCGCGGGAATGGAAACGCGACAGGGATGGACTGAGCGACCAGTGGAGATAGATAGAGAAAGGAGGCGGCATTTTGGAAGCAGAACGAAGCTCGTCGCCAGAGTAAAACGATGCACAAATGTATCGATCGACAGTCGCCGTCCACTTTATTTCATCGATGATGACGACGACGACGACGTCAACGAAGTCATTGAAACGAAAAGAACAGGATCAGTGAACCTAAGGACAAGGTCGGGGTTCCTCATCGTCTGCCGCGCACACGGCCGCGCTCCCCTGTTCGAACCGTAGCGCCTCTGTAACTAATAGCCGACAGCTCGTGGCAACTAGCTCATCGCGTTCCTGAGTTTGCCATCTCACCGCGACACAACTTCTGCTGTCGACTACGTAAACGCCAAAAAAGCCGAGCAAAGATATGTTAGCTATAGCAAACGACAGCCGGAGCAGCAGAGAAAATAGAAGACTACTGATTGCTCTCGAAATATGTTCGAGGCATCAGCAGCTCAACCGCCTACCCATTACCAAACATATATATACATGCAGCTACCTTGACTTTAGTCAGACAGTTACGTCCAACCAGCGTGACGAGTTGTTTCTGATACAAAAACTCCAAAGCGGTCTCGGCCCATGCTGATTGGCCCTGAACGAAGGATGCAGTATAGCCGGCATTACGACGACGACGACGACGACGACGACGGCGACGACGACGACGACGACGACGACGACGACGACGACGACGACGACGACGACGACGACGGACGACGACGACGACGACGACGACGACGACGACGACGACGACGACGACGACGACGACGACGACGACGACGACGACGACGACGACGACGACGACGACGACGACGACGACGACGACGACGACGACGACGACGACGACGACGACGACGACGACGACGACGACGACGACGACGACGACGACGACGACGACGACGACGACGACGACGACGACGACGACGACGACGACGACGACGACGACGACGACGACGACGACGACGACGACGACGACGACGACGACGACGAGACGACGACGACGACGACGACGCGACGACGACGACGACGACGACGACGACGACGGCGACGACGACGACGACGACGACGGCGGCGACGACGACGACGACGGCGGCGACGACGACGGCGGCGACGACGACGACGACGGCGGCGACGACGACGACGACGACGACGACGACGACGGCGACGGCGACGACGACGACGGCGACGGCGACGACGACGACGACGACGACGACGAC